>NW_017179644.1:0-603 GCF_001652005.2 Ceratina calcarata
GTAGCATTCATTTAGAACAGTATTCTAAACAAAATAAAAAAGGCAGTTCTATTGCGAAACAGAAATGAGAATATCATACAATAATTACACGTAGTGTACGAAATATGCACAACATATTTACAGATTCACTGTATACACATAAGTATGTACAATACCATCAGTATTTACAGAGTTCGCAATAATTGCAATACGTGCTGTATCTACAATTTTGCGTGTTGGCCGGGTGTATTCTTCGAAAATACATTGTTTTATTGCCGTACGCAGNTATGAATTGAAAACAGAATGTGTGGAAGAGGAAATATGACAACACTCCCTCAACCACTTTTTAATTTACGGGTCATAGTTTCTTGTCTCACACCAAATTATTGAACAACGTCTGTCAAGTCCGAGCGACTTTTTAATTCTGTGGGAATTGGTGACAGAATAATTAAGACGAGTTATTTCGCAAGAATATGTATTCGAATCAATTACGTGCGTTCCAGAGACCTCCGCTCGAATCCTTTTGTCCCTTATCTCTTCTCAGAAAAATCGCTTTTCTAGAGAAGAGTGCGCATAAACATTTTCCAAAGGTCATGTGGCCTATCGCTAGGCCAGTCCGCCACA
>NW_017179645.1:0-602 GCF_001652005.2 Ceratina calcarata
TACAATAATACTTGTTGTGGAAACGTTAACCAAAGCTTCGTTAGTGTGAACTTAATCTTCGATCGATTCATAATCTATTAAAAAAATTCGAAATTCATTAGAATTCACTGAGTAAATTTTACTTCTTCAAAATAATGAAAAATTGCTTTTTACCTTAGTCAATCATTGTTCAAAGTATTTTCCTCCTCTATCAGCGGCCGCTCGTAGTCACTTCGATTCCTCTGCTTGAAGCAGAACAGATAGATCAGGATGAAACAAATTGCCTTCACACTAAAGATGATGAAAAGAACCAATAGTTTTATGTCCTGTTTATTTGGTAACTCGCTGGGCGTCGGTCGCGGGAGCAGTAACTCGGTCGGCGAATCAGTGTGCGAGCAATAAATAACGCAAGAAAAAATGGCAAGGAAAATGAGAAATCCATCACGACTCATTTCTTCGCAGAGGCTTAACTTCACTCTATGAATTAACTTGGACGAATGAAACGAGCAGGCTGCGAGTCGCGAGCAGAACTTCAAAACACACATTGTATACGGATGGAAGGAGAGATCGTAATAAGAGAAGTATATACTTGAAATTCAAAGCTGTAGTGTAACATAGTAGTA
>NW_017179646.1:0-602 GCF_001652005.2 Ceratina calcarata
TTACTGCATTCTGTGTTCTTTTAAATCGTTTAAAACACCCATAAATGCGTAAACATCCGCAGTTTGGTTACGAAGTACATTTAATATCTTTGTAGGAAACTATTTATATAAAAACTTTTATTACTGTCTGATTAAACACGAGTCCATGAAAGGATAAGAGTAGGAGCGAAAGCCCGTTAATAGTACGCAGTGCACAGGGCAACATCGAAGAAATTCTTACTCCCGGTCTCCCACTCTTCTTTGATATAACATAACTTATAACTCTTTTATGGCGTAAGGAAGCGATAAAGATTACGTTGCAGACCAGCAGCCTAGAAAATCTACTTTTTTTCCGCGCAAGAGCACCAAGGACTCCAAGTTTATTGCGTTGCGAGATAGTGGATCCCGCGAGTATACGGCGAACTGTGGACTTGTTTTCCTATTATGCACCCTTCAGAGGTTGCGTCTTGACGCTCGTAAAATTTCACAATGAAGTTTTCCTTGCCTCTGCTAACTTTGAGCAACGCGAGACGGGTCTGTGATCCAATTAAGTCATAACGTCTTAACAATTTAGGCATATGATCGTTCTTTACTTTCTGCACTTGGAACTTCTATTATAATCA
>NW_017179647.1:0-602 GCF_001652005.2 Ceratina calcarata
AAAAAATGATCATGCAGTTCACAGATTGAATCGAGGTGATTCAGTGAGAAAAAAAAAGACTGAATACGAATGATTCTGTTTTGATTAGAAGGAAAACCGAGAATCGCGGAGATACACTTTAGTCATTGAGTAGCGGATTTTACAATCTACTACGAGCGCACACGTGAAACCACAGGTGCGGTGAACTAAGAAAAAAACTGGTTCAGGTTGCAGAATACAAACGCAACCGCAACGTGCAATTATGAATGATTGAAATTCGAAGAAAAAGGTAACAAATTGTAACGAACCAACCGGTACTTAGAATGGTCTGCCGATTTTTCTAATTAGTTTAATCACAGGCAACTGTTGTGCGCAAAATTAAATGTTCCGATTTGAAAAATTCATTTAAATGCGAAAATTGACCAAGAAATAATTCACTATGAAATTTATGCAAACACTTCATTAATTATTATTGAATTGTGTAAAATGGAGGTGGAGGTTCTAGAAATTGAAACCTGGGATTAACATAAGAATTACTGACTAACTAATTAAATTAACTAATTAAGTAAGTATATAATTATTATTTAACTGTACTTCTTAAAAATACATTAAAACTGTTTTGG
>NW_017179648.1:0-602 GCF_001652005.2 Ceratina calcarata
ATATATATATATTTTTACAATTTCACAGAATTATAATAATTAAATAATAAACAGCTTAGAAATTTATATATATATTTTTACAATTTCACAGAATTATAAAAATATATATATAAATTTCTAAGCTGTTTATTATTTAATTATTATGTGAGAATTATTAAAAATTGTATATTATAGGTGATGAAGGTGATAAGTTGAAACTGTGACATGAATAGAAATTAGGACATTTACTACAGTGACTGATTATAAATCACCTGATTTGGTTTATAAATACATATTGATTTTTACAGAATTTGCATCTAGTGACTGATTAGAATTAATCAGAATTTTCTCATACATTCTCGTTGATTTTTACAAAATTTGCATTTACTCACTGATTGCAAACCAAATTTTTCTCATAAATGTTTATCGATTATCGAAAATTTTGCATTTAGTAACCTATTATAATTAAGCAAATTTACCTCAGAAACAAATGTATGTTGATTCTTGCAGAATTTGCATCAACTGATTATAAGTCAGGGTTTTCCCACAAATAAATCCTTGTTGATTTTGTGGAGAATTTGCATTTAGTAACTAATTATTATGGATTAGAGGTGTCTCATAAA
>NW_017179649.1:0-602 GCF_001652005.2 Ceratina calcarata
ACAGTGGCGCTCTGAGATATTTGCGCTTGCTACCATACGTTTGTCACTTACATTTAAAACATTTTTTAATATAAAATATATGATATCTGTGAAACTTACGTTTGGAAGCGATTTATTAATGATGTCAGGTCTCAAATTCTGGGTATATCACAGTTTTCTTTTATTTCAATTACCAAATTGTGAGATTCTGTTTGTAATAAATTCTGTAACTGTAATAACGAATTTTCAAAAGTTTTCTCGCAGTTACTCGCTGCTGAATGTACACTACTTATATTCTTAATTAAGAGTGCTTTGTATGAGTCTTGAAATTGCATTGCATTAATGTCGTTTGCTGGTAATGTATGTAGCCTTATCTGCCCAAAGGAATTTTCCAATGAATTTTGGTTCAAAAAAATATTTTACTCCTTGCTCAACTAATATGTTTGTAATATTAATAAAACCTTCCATGGTAAAAATAAAATTTTTTAAGGAAGGAGGCACCCACCTGCGCTTACTTCCTTACAAAACATATTTTGTAATGAGGAAGGAGATTCCTTCGAAAAGGAAATATGTCTTGAATGAAACACACTGACATTCTTTCTAAAAGAAAATGTGTTTTGAAT
>NW_017179650.1:0-602 GCF_001652005.2 Ceratina calcarata
CTCACCAAAATTTGACTGTAGCTTTATGAAGGTATTATTGACAAGTGTGTAAATTTACATCAACTTCTGAATTTTTAATACATTATCGGTAGAACGTCCGTAAAAAGACGTCGGCGACAATAAATACTGCTTCCTAAAAATTCAGCGCTGCAAAACATATTGTTATGCAATTGAGTTATGAATTTTTTTGCAAGGGAAAATTACATGATTCGTTACACGAATACAACTCGGGAGTGTGCATCACTTTCGGTAGTAGTTATACGAAACGTAGAAGGTAATCCTTTTCTGCGGTGAACTTTTGGAATGCAGTGTTCTTTACCGTCAACGTCTTTTTAATAGTAATCGAAGAGAATCAGAGCTTTTCCTTTCACAATTTTATGGCAAGGTCTCGAACAGCGCGCGCCTTGCATGCTGTGTACGACAAAATCGAAATTCAGTCGTTCGCAACACATTTTCTGTAACGAACTCGTCCACCGAGTGGGGAAAGATCTTCTGGAAGAAAATCTGCAAGTGAGCAGTCATTTGGCTTTGCCTCGCGTTACTAAATAGAACGATGCGTGTCCTAACGAACACGGAATATTTTAATATGTTCGTTATTTACG
>NW_017179651.1:0-602 GCF_001652005.2 Ceratina calcarata
TTAATTGTACAAGTATGAGTTTAGTTAAGAGTAAGCTATTTCCCTGGCAGGGCGAGAATTTACAATTAGTGGTACCACTCTCTATGTGAAATGAGAAAAATTATATAACGATCAATCGATCCCGCTATCCTGCTCTGTATCGCAATGGTTGATCGTGTTATCATCGTCTCAAGTCTGTCGCGTCTTTGACAAAATGTATCTCTCACAGATGCAGGAGAGAAAGGAAAAGGATCGTCGTTTACATGAAATATTGTATCAAAATGGAAAATTTTCGCGCCATTGTCGTGTATGCGTGTTTTCTGCTTGAGTAGCAATTTGAAAGCTTTACAAGTAACACCGTTTTTTCGTAGCACGCGCTATTTGCTATATTTGAGTGACCTTGGAGGAGGCCTTTGATTTGTTAACGGTAGATTCTACGAAGCTCAAAGGAAAAGAAAAATGGAAATAAAAATAAAAATGAAATGTGTATCGTTAAACCGCTGCTGTTGTGTACCGGCAGCCGCACCGTTCGGCTTAGTTAGACTCATGATTAAAGAGGAAAAAAGAGATGAAATGAAATTTGACGTATGCTCAATTAGAGAACATGTTTGCGCATAATTAAG
>NW_017179652.1:0-625 GCF_001652005.2 Ceratina calcarata
CGCGTCTCTTCTCGCAGTGTACAAGTGTTCGACTACGGTAGTTGTTGCGACAAACTTTGTTTCGAAACGCTACCAGATACTCCATCCCGGTTGCTTCTGTACCGTTGCATCTGGTTGGCAAAAGAATCGCCAGCCGAACAGACTGGGGAAACTTGTTTCCTTCCGGTATTCAACGTTTTCGGGTCTCCGCTGCACTTTGCGCATCCGTTATACGTCGACCATACCCGTGTACAGTTCGCATTCTACGATATATACATATATATGTATATATACATGTACAACGGCGTCGTAGTGAATTTAAAAGAAGTCTACACGATAATACTTTGTACACTGATAATTCCATATTATTTAAAGTATTAAATGGTCGACAACGCTCCGCGCATAATTGCGTAGACATTCAGAACCGTGATATCTATGATAACATTGTATGCGTTGATAACACGTAAATGAGATTCTCTATTCGAAATTTAATTCAATTTACTTTTGATTTGAATACGCAGAATTGCTCGTCAGTATTTGCAAAATTGCTAAATCAATAGATGTAACAGGATAAATAAAATCATTTCAGGGAAACAATAAATAAACGGTAAAAAAAAAAAAAATGATTACATAAAATAGTATGTAA
>NW_017179652.1:4404-5266 GCF_001652005.2 Ceratina calcarata
AAATAGTATTATATGAAATTTATTAAGTACTTATCGAATAAATCCCATATTCCAATAATTAATTCTTGCAAATCTCGATAAAAAAAGGTTGTCCTACTTTTCCAACTTATTCGCTAATATTTTCTAATTAATATTCCAATGCACGTCGTACATCGAATATAACAATAATCGCACGTTTCTTAAAAATAAAACAATAATAAAATCGCATTAAACTATGGGGGG
This sequence comes from Ceratina calcarata, assembly GCF_001652005.2. NCBI lineage: Eukaryota > Metazoa > Arthropoda > Insecta > Hymenoptera > Apidae > Ceratina > Ceratina calcarata. Next base: position 4,627 of record NW_017179652.1, read on the forward strand.
TGGAGGAAATGGTAGAAAAACGGTGGGAAGCTTCAGAGAGTTTTTCCAGTGAAAAGCGCAATGGCTTTCACGGTTGTCGCGCAATTAAAAATATGAAATCCAACCGCAGGGGGTGACCGCGAGCGGCGACGCAAAAATTACTAGGATTCGCGGTTATGCACTCGATCCCGAGGTCACATATGCACATATTTTCCGGTTATGTACCTGCGTACCTACGCCTACATAGCGGTTGACCCGTTTTCAGTTTCATCCTGTTTCCATCCGTCCCTGTCATTGTTGTCGTCGTTGCACAGCTATTCCCTTCCGCGATTTCCCATTTGCCGGCCCAGACTATTGATTACTTTTCCTCCGCCCGTTTCGATGTTACACGAATTTTAAATATGCTAGAAAATACTATATTTTTAAGTAGTAAATAATTTCAGTATCTAAGTACTACAAGTGGCAATTCGGATTTAGAGAAATTTCATAGTGAATTGTTATAATAGGCGTTTTTGAAAATCTATGTTAAAAATCGAAGTTCACAAAATGGTGGACTTGATTACAAGTAAACACCTGATATTAAAAAGAATGCTAAATACTGGATGTTACCAGATTAACACTAGATTGCCCAAGGAAGTAATTTTGACTAGTTTTGGGCAAA
>NW_017179652.1:5823-8138 GCF_001652005.2 Ceratina calcarata
CAGTTAAATGTTTATAAATTTAGGAGGGGGATTGTTAAGCGATGAACGTGATCTCGAATGGGAAGGAGAGATTGTTCACTTTTGTCAAAAGAAGCCTGGTTATATAACAGTAGCTACTCAAAGGTTGTTAACTATGCAGATAGAGCGGGGCGCAAGTATTCCCCTAACAATCACATAAAAGATTAAAGTATCCGGCCGTGTGCCGTAACACACACGTCCGCACGGATTCACACACACACGTACATCCGTAGTGACCCAGTTTGCGGTTTAAGAGTTGTACAATACGGTTGAAAGCGAGTATTCACGTGGCTGCAAACGTTTTACAGAAATGAGAGGAGCTGGAACTTAACGAAAACATCCCTCCACTCCACGCAATACCACCCCCTCCCACAACCCCGTCATACCTCCCGAAGAGGAATACCAACTACTCCCACAGTTTTTTACCTCCGACTCTCTAGCTCCTTTTATGCATACCCACGACTTTTACTACCCTCGCCTTAATTTCTATTAAAAATTGTCCATTCTCAAATCAGCGAAACCAGTCTGAGAATCTTTCCTCCAATAAAAATAACTATTTCCAAACGTGTTCAATTAGTGGTAATTAATTAATAGTTGCAGATAGGAGGTGCTGATCTGTATCGGTATTTAATTGAAAGATGAGGTCATTGATTCGTACGAGGCGCGAACTTGGCAACGGTTGACATAATAACGTTTCCTTGACAATGGGAGAGCACGAGTTCAGGAACCGGCGCGTTACACACCCGAGCCAGCAGCATTGTTAGCATCGCTGTCACGTGTCCGTTCTAACGATCATTGTTTCCACTCCATATTATTCCCGACGAGCCATTACTACCGCGATACCATCAACCGGGTGTCATTCCAAAATTCTCTGATTACCTCGTAACAGTTAACCATTAACAATCCACTGATTGCTTCAATTTAAAACCATCATTTCTTTCACGAAATAATCAGTTTTCTACGATTTTTAGACAACGAGTCGTTTTATGAATGCTCGGTACTTCACGTGGTGAAGTTTTGAAGTATTGCTCTAATCATGTTATTATACTAACTATACAGGCTGAAGTGAAGTCTCACAAAAAGTGTCAGAGCTGAAAAGGAGTGTTTCTGAACAACAATTTCCTTTGGTAAAATCCAAAGTGAATTATAGTCTTTGAGTTATTAATGAAAAACACTGACCAATGAGAACACGCGAGAGCCCGCGTCAGCCAATAGTCTGGCTCGGATCGTGACGCTTAGTGCGGATCCTATATGCGCTCTTATTTGACAGTGTTTTTTGTTAATAATGTAAAAATTATGCCTTATTTTGGATTTTGGCAAAGGAAATATTGTTATTATATCAAATTCCTATTAAATCAATGATACTATTTAATATTAAATTTTCTAAGCAATGTTAATAATTGATAAAAGATATATGTCAATAGTATGATTGATTTAATAGTGATTTTTAGACGAAGACGATTCTAAAATGAACGTAATTAGAGCAATAGTTGAAAATTTCAGCAGGATTACCGAGGATTCAGAAAAGGACTCACCAGTTCTAAAGGAAGAGCTTAAACCGTCCGAGGGAAACTGAAATCGAGACAAATCGATGAGGAAGCGATTTCGTACAAGAATGAGAATGGATGCTGGGGCTCTGTCAGAAAAATTAGGATTACGTCCGAGATCATGCAACGGGGGTGTATCCCTCAGAGGGGATCGTCCCCAAGGAACAGGCTAGCACAATAGATGGAATATTAGGAGCTCGATAAAACGAAACCTATTAGATTTTTATAAAGAACAGATGCATCATTTAAATGGCAGACGCAGTTTCTGTCTGAAATTCATTGTCAGTTGAAGTATTGTTTAGCAGGAATCCATCAGCGCAACACGTCTTGGTAACCTAACAAACGAGCCGCTAGCGATGAGAAACGAGCCACGGTTAATCTCCGCGTTTCAGGAAACAATTGCGAAAGCGTGTCGAGAGCTCCTGTTCGGGGCGAGCCGCCATCCACCCCCCCCCCCTTGCCCTCTCTCACTCTCTACGTTTGCCTGCATTTAAGAAATAAGATCTCCTCGGAGGATGTTTTTCAGCGAGTTAATTAACTTAATTCGAAACTCGTTCGCGTAAACTTTCAATTTGAAATCGCTGCAACCCCGGGATTAAGGAATTCCGTTTCGGACGGACGTTGACGGTTATTATCTTGAGCGCAAGACCTCGAAAAACGGGCAGACGGTAATTGCTGCCAAACCGGCGACACGGGGTCCGGGGGGAGGCTGGTTATGCAAAGGCAAAGGACATCAGCTGGGGTTGGGAC
>NW_017179652.1:8665-9453 GCF_001652005.2 Ceratina calcarata
AGAGAGAGAGAGAGAGAGAGAGAGAGAGATAGAGAGATGAAGCTCTCTCGGCTCTATTCCGTCTTCGAGTAATACCGGGATTAAGGATAAGTAACTTCGGCCCGGAGTGCAATGGAAACTTTGCGGGAAACCTTACGTTTCCCTGTTCGTCCCTTCACCTCTAGACAGACAATCCGGAAAATAATTCAAACCTTCAATTGTTTTCGTCCTGCAATCACTCAGTCCTATGATACCATCGATTCAGATTAGCAATCTTCTTCGCTAGATCAAATTTTAGTAACGAATCCAACACTGAATTTATTCATCATTCGACTTGGATTCACCAATGCACTGGCTTGTTTTAAACAGTTTATTCACCCGAATATATTATCCTCTCCCTGAGTTACAGTTCACTTCCGGTTTATATAAATGTTAGAAATACGATACATTATAAAATTAAGGATTAATCAATTAGTCCTGAAGGATTCGAGAAAAAAATAGTATAGGACCTTTCTTGCAGATAATAGTAGTATCTACAACTTTTACTTGAAGCATTTTTCGAAATTTTGAGAAAAAAAAAATTTTCGATTTTTCCGAGATTTTTCCAAGGGGTACCCCTTAAGATTTCGTGAAATTTTCGTTTTTCCTCAATAACTCCCGAACGGATGGACGTAGAGGGACGTATTTAGAACCATTTTGTAGGGGACGACGAGATCTACAATTTCTGTGTAAAAAGAATTCGCTAGTGTCAATGGTTAACGAGTTATTTGCAAAAAACTGTTTTTCTGTTTTTTGCCAATAACTCCCAA
>NW_017179652.1:9951-12092 GCF_001652005.2 Ceratina calcarata
GCACAAGACGACACAACTAGCGATCGTCCGAACGACGTGAGCCAATAGAAATCGAGGATATCAGTCATGGGCCAATAGGAATCGAGAATGTCAATTCCGTATCGCTCGACATAATCAAATATTTAATAACCAAACCATTGCAACGCGATATCAAATCTTGATTAAAGAAGAGTATAAAAAATCATGCTAATTTACTTAGTTATCATTCACACGAAAAGTACAGAATTTATTTCCATGAAACGCGTTTGGTAATGCATGAAGCAGTGGCAACAGATTTTAAGTAGAACCACATAGCGTCGAGTAACGAAGTTAAGAATTCGATCAGTGGTTAAAATCGTTAACCAGGCAACTTGGCGTTCGTTGTCATACAAGCTTTTGCTGTCGAAGCAGCAGCCGGCAAAAGGGCTGCCAGAGGACCAGGCAACGTCACGAACGCTACTTTCCTCGGCCGCGTAAACACACAAGTAATGCGATTACTAATTCAACAGCGTAGCTGCCCGGTCCCCCCGGCATCGCAACACGCGTTCGCGTGGTCATTAGCCGTACAACGAGTCGCGGGGATCGATATCCGACCGCCACGCGCAATTACTTCCCTCTTGTTACAAGTATACAACGTTCTGATACGTTGTTTAAATAAATATCGTGTCCTTTCGGATGAATTTTAATCAAACAGGTATTTCAATTCGACTGTGGTTGCGTTGTCTTCTCTGAGGAATTATTTCATTGTGGAATTTCTGTCTCGTATTACGGATAAATGAATGTGCTATCTTTTTTTTTTTGATTAATTTTAATCGAGAATTTTAATTCAGTCCACTGTGGTTTGATATTGAATTGCATTTGTTTTTATTAAATGTTTCATTCTATTATTTGTGTTTTATATCTTGAATAAATAAATGTGACATCTTTTGGATTAATTCCAATTCAGAACAATTTAGTTTAATATTGCATTGGTTATTTTTTTATTAAATATTTCTCTTGTATTAAATTATAATAATAATAAGATAATATTTAATTAAACAGATATTTTAATTCAGTGCACTTTGGAATGACGTTCCATTGGNTTCAATCAAATCTAATGTTTGGTTGAAATAAAAGAATTAAATTAATTGTGAAACTGACTAAAATTGAAATCATTGCAAATCAAATGAAAATTATATTATTTACTAGAGTATCAATTTGAGGGATCCAAGCCAACGCTTCTGATTGGGAGCTCGCGCCAACCGAGCGCTCTGATTGGTCGCGGTTTTTTTTGTTAATAACTACTCAACCACGCCTGGGACAACTTTTTTGCTAAGGGAAATGTTGTTTAAAATTACGTGAGGAACCTCCCATTTCAATATCTTACACTAGTTTTCGGACACCCTTTATAAGTCTAGATATCAGCCTTGGACTCAGTGTTTAAAATCCTTTGGTACCCACGTTCGGTTTATCATTTTCATTGGAACGAAACGATCTCCTGTAAGATCGTTTAAAGCAGACATCCGTCTCGGTTTCGGTGTTTAAAAATTGCGTCCGTCTGTCGCGGGTTAACGGGTAACGACGCGTGGCTGATTCATAATCGCGGCAGAAGGGAACGGGTAAGAAACGGTAGAGCGGAGCTTAACAACCGAAGAAACTGTGGCTGAGTCGTAAAAAACTTGGCCCTGAATCATCCCCGGCCCCGCAGTTTCGCAACAACTCTCGTTACAGTGTCATCCTTCCCCGCTGCCCCCCAGATAGTAGAAACGGCCCGCAGACGTTCGCTTGTTATTACCGGCGATGGTAAAAATAACGCAAGCTGCTCTCTTTCTGTACTTCTTCTTATTCCTCGTTTCTACTTCGCTGTTTTTCAAACTTAGCAAAGTCCTCGTTAAATAATAAAATCTAGAAAACCTTCATATTATAATTTCTTAAATTCATTTAAAGGAATCTTCAAATCATCAAATACCATAAATTTCACGTGGTATCATATAAGCCACTTCAGTAAAGTTAGCAACCCCGTTTCTCCCACTCTCGATAGAATATATTGTCCGTTATGCTCGGTCACGTTTTCGAGACACACTGCCATGGTTCCTCCGTCCCGAACGTACCCAAGTCTTGACTCTTCGCTCGCTTGACGTTGAAGAGACCGGAGACTCTCATCAGCCCTCGAATCGGGGGGG
>NW_017179653.1:0-602 GCF_001652005.2 Ceratina calcarata
CTCCATATGAAAAGTCTTACGATGAATATTGAGTTTCGACATAGTGAGTATAGAATCCCAAAAGTGACCCGAAGCATCGATAGAATAAGAATCTTGAGGGAGTTCTCGATATTCTAAAAACAAAGAATACCAAAGGGCCTCGAAGGTCCTGAACATACAAGGGTTCCTAAGATATCTCCGACGAGGATTCGTATATCTCAAAGGAATCCCTAGGCAATCCGAGCCAATCCAAGGTGTCTTGCGTAAGCTTTTAAATAGAGAAATATTACGAGAACCTATGAATTGATGGGAAATGGAAATTGAAGTATGGTGACATGATCTAACGTTCTCACATACATAAATATCAACTACGGTTCCATTAACGGTGACGTAGTACCTCTACTATAATAATTAGACTGCGGATTTTTATGCAAAATAACATATCCGTCAATTTAATATGTCAATTTAAAATTTTTATCTAGATTCAGATTTCTTACGAAGATAACGTGTCTTCCTTTGTTACTACGAGACTCTTAGAAGTTGATGTGTATTACTTTCCAGGCTCTGCTCATTTTTATACATTACATTATATTTATTTATATATTTTATAAACTACAAAATGG
>NW_017179654.1:0-602 GCF_001652005.2 Ceratina calcarata
AATATATCTTAATGTCATACCCATATAGAGGATTGATACAATAGCCCCTTTTTCAGGTAGACTATAATAAATTTAAAAACAAATGGAGATGATGAAAACAGGTAGTAGGCTATCGAATAGAAAATAACCCTAACAGAATGTTGGAAATAGCAGAATCACGAAACGAAGAACATTGACAAAGTACACGAGTATTACATTTGCATACTGCATTGGGAAGAAGTATTCTCCTTAAATATACAATCGCTGAAAAAGTATTTGCGTCCTCGAAATTGGTTAACGTCATTTTGAAGCTACAAACGATTAAGAATTTTTGAAATCGCAGTTTTTCATGACTTTCGGTCTAAAACTGAGATAAACTGAAGAATTTTTATTTTTGTTTCCATGGAACAAACTTTTTTATGCTCCCACCGGTTTTTATGTAACTTTGTAAGAAAATTTAAAAACGTAACGTTCACTCTTTCTTTCGCGATTCCGACTAATAAAAAACAAATTTTTTTGCTCATTACATAGTAAACTAACTCTTCTATAATCCCACAAGAAATGATGTTGCTTAGTTCAATATTAACAAGTATAATGTTATTTTAAAAAGTATTTGAGTAACT
>NW_017179655.1:0-602 GCF_001652005.2 Ceratina calcarata
AATTGGCTGGCGCTTCTATTACTACATGCTTTCCATCTAATGCGCTAATGCAATTTGGAAAATTCCATTTCACCCAAAAGTCGTCCGCAGTTCTTTTCCATGTGTCCTTCGTGGGTTCCGGTATTACCTCATGTAATAATGTACTTACAATGGCTGCACACGTTTCATTGACGATATTGTTTACGGTCGTGTGCCCCAGACGGAAACTAAATGAAATTGTTTTGTGGTAGTCTTCAGTTGTCATAAATCTGAAACGGATAGTATAAATTATGTAAGACACTGTACATGAAACAATATATTAAAATAAACTTAAACATAAGGTACGTACAGCAAAGAAACCGCTAATTTTTGCTTTGCTGTAATGCTACACCGTTAGCCCTTTCGCTCCGAACGACGGATATATCCGTCATCCACATGAAAATACGCGGAGCCGAACGCCGGATATATTCGACATTCAATGATCGACCTCTGGAGACGAACGCCGGATATATCCGACATACTCGTAAAATCGTTACCTATAATGTTAATGAATAGCACCGCCCGCTGGTTTCTTTTTATAGTTATATTATATATTATATATTATTATATAGTATATATATTTT
>NW_017179656.1:0-602 GCF_001652005.2 Ceratina calcarata
ATGATCTGCACCCGATGGTTTTTTCCTTATCATCACGATCATTGTCACTTTCCCACTGGCAAATCTTTACAAAACAAAAATTGTCACTTTTACACTTTCCAAATTCACTGCCACTTTTCATATTACAAATCCACTGTCACATTGCACTTTGCAATTGAAAATTTGCATACACGTTTTCATTTTAATTCTTAGCTCCGATCGGAATACTGTTCGCGGAACAATTCCACTGCCGCTCTCGGATTATAACTCACTTACGCGTAAATAGCGAACATATTAAAAAATTCTGTGTTCGTTAAGGCATGCTCCGTTCTGTTTAGTAACGCAAGGCGAAGCCAACTGAGCTGAGAAGCTCGAAGATTTTCTTCCAGGAAATCTTTCCTCACTCGGGGGACAAGCAGGATGTGTACGACAAAAGGCAATTCGGCCTTTGCATCTGGTAAGTGTAAGAGGATCTCCCCTAGGTCCTAGACTCTAACGGAAAAAAGCTTACAATAATAATTGTCTGTTATGTTTTCAGAACATGCGAGAATATGTTTCCGTCGCGTTCGTTTTCAACTGTTTTCAGAAACCCTAGAGAGACGCGCGTCGGTGTCGAACACCGA
>NW_017179657.1:0-601 GCF_001652005.2 Ceratina calcarata
CAAGGGTTGGCAGTTGGTTGCCGGTAGCAGACTTAATGATACAACCGAGAATGCATATCGATTTACGTATGCGTGAGTAACATCGAAGTCGCGGCTATTCGCCACGGCTTATCTCCGTATGATATCTGAAAGTAAATGTGGGAACATCTCGCGAGATGTAGTCTCCGGTAACTCGCAATAAACTTGTACGCCGCGAATGGATGTTACGTAATTGCGAGGACTGGTTCGGGTCGCTTGGAAAATAGGTGAAGTGTGCAAGTAGGTATTACGCGAGTAAGCGGATGGGTATACTTTGATTAATCGACTATCGCGTTGCATGCGTGTTTACGAGGTTGCGTAAAACTTGTACAGAAGCATTTGGTGAAACGCTTGCGAAACCTTTGCCAAACGAAATATCTGTTGATATCAGTGATCTATATGGATGGAGCATCGCATCCGCTGCCGTCAGCCACAAAATTCTACCGTTTCAAGCAACTGCCATCGCTAAATTAGTGAACGACAGGCTAAGTTAGGTTAGGTTAGGTTAGATAAACTCGTCATATATTAGTATTCGAATTGGTAACGATATAAATGACATTCATAAAAAATTGTAATATTAACC
>NW_017179658.1:0-601 GCF_001652005.2 Ceratina calcarata
TCTCTTAATAATCTATTGAGGGGCCTACCAGAATTTCTTTTAGATCCGATACCTGGACGTCGGACCATTTCTGGCTCATACTACTTGTCAATCAAGGACATATTTGCGATTTGTTCGAAACCATATTTTCTAATATAAGTGTGTTTCTGAATATCGTTTTATTCATAGTTTTTAATAAATATAAGATGACTTCAAACAACTACTCAGCGAACGTGTTCATCGGAATTTTAAAATACAACCGTTTATTGAGGATGTTCATGAGAACTGTGAATTTACCTTTTATGCGAGAACGTCCCGTTAAATCGTGTAAATGGTAATAATAACATTAATAGCAAGCGCACTTGACAATTCATTAACTACTTGGCGTGAAAAACAGTGTTGAATTTATGAAACTTTTATGGCTGATTTACTGAAACGTGTTCTGTAAGCCTTGAAAACGTTTTACTAATACAACGTTTTACCAGTTGCATACATTACCAAGTGCATACCCGTAAAAGGAATCACAGCATCCAGGCTTGTTGAATCTTACGCTAATGAACAATCTTTCGTTGTGTAAAATTTTTATTTTTTTTTTATAAAAAATGTACCAATTGTATTATGC
>NW_017179659.1:0-601 GCF_001652005.2 Ceratina calcarata
ATGCTGAAGAGCTTCTATTTCTTCTCGACTCTTCATTTAGGCCATTTGACCTTTTCTTAAAGATTAATATATTATAACAAAATATTTCATTACATCATCAATCCATAAGTAATTAACTTGTATAGAGTAATTACTACATTTTATGCCATCCATGGTACACGTGTAAACAAACTTGTTATAAAATACATGATTTTAGTACATTATATAAATATGTCTGAATGGAAAACGTGTACCATTGATGGTACAGGGAACGTGCTAATTAATAATGTGAGTTGGCCATGGCTGATTAGAGTAAAGAAAAGCATTAAGCACACCATATAAGACTCGCTTTTTAGAGGACTCTATTTAGAAGAAAGAGAAGGCACGAGAAACGAGACGGTAGAAAATCCATTAAATTACGTAGAGCGTGAAGAACTCATCGAAGAATATAGTTCCTTTAATTGTGAATCGAAACAACGTTAGACGCACCAATTAGCAGTTAATGAACGCGACTTAATTAGGAGGGTACGTTTAGATAGTGTGCACCATCGAGAATATGAGCTTTCCACTATAATGGCCTATTCCCATTGCGATTTCCGACTCCGGAATCCGGCTCAGAGCC
>NW_017179660.1:0-601 GCF_001652005.2 Ceratina calcarata
CATTTAATGCTTGGTTCCATGACACTTCAGCCAAATTCGAGATATTAATCTCGGATTCTTGATCTTCTGGTTGATCTTCAGAGTTCATTTCGGAATCGGGGCACAGTCCGCTCTCGTCTAATGCCTGTGGCTCTGGAAAAGTAGGATCTTCCACCTCCGTTACGTTTGGAACTGGCATATTATTCTGGTTTCTCACCGTCGAATACTGCTTCTTTGGACGGCCAGGTCTTCCGGTTAAAACTTTCTTTGGTCTTCCCCGACCTCTTCTCGCAGTTTGCTCTTCGTTCACTGCATTTCTGTCACTTTCCCTCATGTCTAGGTCTTCTTCCGGTGTTACCTCCCCGTCGTTCTTCTGGAATTCGGGGTCGATTCGGAGTTCAGCGAGTGCAGGTTCCATTATTCTTCTCCGATTGTTCCGATCGTTTCTGTCGCGTTCATGCTCCACGGACTGAAACGCACCAAGGAACTTCACATCTCGGGAGATGGTGACTCTCTGTTCGCTTGGTACCCACAACCGGTATCCTTTTGACGAGTCGTAATATCCTATGAATAAACACTTTATACCGCGAGGTTCGAACTTTCCCTTTCCAGGAGCTTTGTC
>NW_017179661.1:0-601 GCF_001652005.2 Ceratina calcarata
CATGGTCGCGTCGTCCCCACTTTCCGGTCGTGGGTAAAAATATCTCAACCCTGGTACAGACACCATCCTGGACCGTCCGATAGCTTGAGATCTTCTGAACAAAAGTGTACCTTATGGATAGAACACTGAAAAACCAACCGCAACGGAGATACTGAGCATTTTAGCCGCGAGGCCCCAAAAAGCGGCTCGACGTCAAATGGGAGCACGGGCACCGACCCCGATCGACCGAACGACTCGTAATTACGCAAACCAAAGAGACCAGCCTGCCTCGAACGACGAAAAAGCACAAAGAATGGCAATAAGAGACATTTTAAGCACACAGCCCTAGGATAGATCTCTAAAACTGGAAGTCGTACAGACACCGGTCCTGGTCCATCGGATAGCTTGAGATTTTCTGAACAAAAGTGTACCTTATGGATAGAACACTGAAAAACCAACCGGAACGTAGATACTGAGCATTTTAGCCGCGAGGCACCAAAAAGCGGCTCGACGTCAAATGGGAGCACGGGCATCGATCCTGACGCGTGGAACGAACGACAATCGCCGAAACCAAAGAGACTAGCGAGCCTCAAACGACGAACAAGCACAAAGAACGGCGATA
>NW_017179662.1:0-12415 GCF_001652005.2 Ceratina calcarata
ATTATTCGGTAATTTTAAATAATTTTCTACTGTTATGCCAGGAAGTTATATTGTATAATAAATATACGATTTAAAGAGAACGCTGAAAATTTAACGTACGATTTTGCTAATGAACGAAGTGTATGTGCATTACGAGGCGAGATAATATTATGCAAATCATCGAAAACGATTTCGAGTCATTTTGCTCACTTTATTTAATCGTTACGATCGATTTAATTTGTATTAACAACTTGATTCGTTATGCGTAGCGCTTCATTGCAGAAACAAACTTTATCATAGCTTAATTATTAATGCACATGCAAAATTAACCACTAGCTTTTATGTTCGTTAACCACAATTGTCCAAAGTCTTTCTATTTAAAATGTAACGGGGTAATTAACGATTTCAATCCTACAATTGTGCAATATTTATTGAAAACTTACAAATGTGAATACAGATTTTAGCGTACGTAGTAAATAAATATAAAGCGAAAATTGGCAGAGAAATCCGATGTCTGTAACAATTTCGCAAAAGAAACTATTATCTCCTTAGCCCCCTCCCAGGGGATAATCAAACAGCTGGCACGGTGTTCGATGGTAGAAATTCCGCGTGGACGTGTTCTGGAACGCAAGGATAATAATGCGGAAAGGCAGGACAGGGTTTCCGTCCTCTCGGCGGGAGAATCGAGTTGGATTCCCGTAGGAACGTCGAGGAGCGCGAACCGACAAGTTCTCCGTCATGGCTGATACGCTCGAAGCTGTCACTCCTTGACCGCGCGGTCGTTTGTCTGGATCACTCCCGTTTTGCGGTCCCTGAGATCCTCGTTACGCTCGGTACGTTCGATTTTATCCCCCTTGGGCCGAACCGCGCAGTCACCGGGTCTCGCCTGGAATTTCTGATAAGTCGGCGACGACTATGGGACTCCCCGTCGCACGCCACCGCCGCCATCCTCGCTTACTGTGACTCGACGAATTTTTGGGCAAGTTCACCCTCTGATAGGTCGCTTCCGTTCTAATTTCTTCGGGAATTCCTGTTGCCAGGGTCGTTGATTTTTAGAGACCCTCTTTTCATGGATGCTTTTTTACAGAATTCGATTGAAGCGCCTGACAGTTCGAAATTGAGATTATATTACTTACAATTTTTAAAGGGACGAAGAGTTCAACCGCACGAGTAAGTTGTTCAATTCTTAGAAAATGGCGGCAATCCAAGAATTGTATTTGGCCGGCACTCGGTCACAAAGCGGTTCGCAGGCCGCGAGCCGATTCCGAGCGTAATATGTATGCAGAGGCGACGCGAGACGATTTCCAGAACACACGAGAGGGTCGCGTCGTAAAAAGTCAGTGCCGGCACAGCAGCAGCCCTCTAGAGTAGGCATTCAAATAAACCACCTAGGCGTTGGCTTCCACTTTCTGTTATCCAGCAGCGTGGAAGCAACCCTCTTAGAATACTTCCGACGCGAGCAGTAAATTCCATCGAGGCACCGACGTTTCCACTCATCCCGCTTCTTCCCTCTAGCATCCGCCCTCTTCCCGGCAGCATCCCCTCGCCACGCGTACGGCCTACTTCTTCCCACCGCTATTTTTTCCTCCTTCATCCTCGTTCGCCGTCGCTCTTCTTCGTATTTTGTTTTCAACGAGAAACGTCGTCCCCGTCTCGCCGTGGCAAAGATTCGAGTAGCCGAAACGTTATCTAGCAACCGACTCATCCTACTTCCGGTTATCGTCTTCCCCGGTTCTCTCACCTGCTTCGTCCCTCGTATTTTTTTATTGTCGTCTCTATTTTTCTCCCATCGCTATCTCGCTGTTCATTCGTTCGCGACCGAACGTCGCCATAGTAACTTTCAGTTCGACTTCGTTTTACTCGCCGAATTAAACCGTCCTCGCTGCGACTCTCCCCCGTCGTTTTGTTTTGCTTAATTGAGTCGACTCGACTTAAGAACGCAGCTGCTGCGCCAGCCCCCGGATCCGGCGAGCGCACAGCTATCGACTTTGCGTTTCTTTGGTTCCAGTTCCTTTTCATTTTCTTCCTTTCCAGCGTTATCGAATGTCATATGAATGGAAATTAAATAGAATCATAATGGAATTATGCAAGAATGCTTCCTCAATATTAAAGAGTCTTCACGTTCATTATAAACTGGTTTGTAATTTAATTTGTTAAGTAAAATTATATTTCCATTGAAAATGAACGGCATTTGTTAATGCAGGCTGATTTCTGCGTACAAACCTCTGGACATGTTCATCTTTAGATGATTACTGAAGACAGTTTATTTAGCCTCTTGAAGCGTAATACAATTAATACTGAAAACTGGTTAAATATCTTTAATACGCAATATAGTCTGCACGTTGGGAATTCGTTTCATGTGGAGAAAGACGCTGTTTCTTGCGGAACACGCGTCTTGCATCACTTCCAGCGATTTGAGAACGAAATTCCGGGAGTTCATTCCCTAAGTAAACCAAATTCATTGCAGTTTCTTGTTGCGCGAAGGCAAATAATTTGCTCTGAGAATTTAATTCAATTCTCTGCAACTGCAAGCAGGACGGCGAGTTTCACGTTACAACGTATGCTACTACACGTTAACTTCGTAACAAATTTTGGCCAAGAGAAAGATTCCACTTTCTCATACAAAACTATAACAGTCAGAGAGGTTGTAATAAATCGCTTATTATAATTATATTACATCCTAGTCCGATGTGTTCAACGTTTCTGCAATTTTGACAGTGAGAAGAAGCATCGAGTTTTCAGCGGACGCCGTTTTACTCTTGCCACGTGCTCCAACAGAATTCAATAATCACCTAATACCGTAGGATCGTAAATTAATGGGGAACGTGCGAGCTGGCAATGTCCAATGGCCAGTATTTATTGTTAGCCATCGATAAAGGCTTCTGCCTGCAACGCGACGATATTGCCGATATACGTTTCAGTCGATTATTGAGAAAACCCATGATTTCTTAAATCAACTTTACTCACGTTAATAAATTAATTTATGAAATATAATAAGGAAAATACATATTCTCCTGTTTGTACAATTTAGAGAAAATAAATTACACAATTTACATGGATATAAAATCTTATCTAGATCTACTTGTAAGAAATGGAAAGTTCTTATTTGTCTGTAGAATTTGTTTGCTCAATTATATCCATTGTAGTAGTGCAGCAGTAACACAGTATTATATTGCGTGTATCGGTTCAATAATTATTAATAGCGGTTTAACGTTTACTGTGCAGTGGCCGCAGACTGTTTCGATTAAATTGAGTTTCCTATCAATACAATATTGACAGCTGGTATTTGTGCGGTGAAGTTATATTATTTACGCTGTAACGCCATCTTAACAGTCCCGAACGCTGATAAGAGACCTGCCAATATTTTTATCCGATCCTTCAACGTACTCTATTTTTAATTTGATTATCGATTGAAATGTCCATAAACATTTTTTATAATAATATTTAATGCAAAAACTTGAATCTGACACAGCAAAAAATAATATAATAGATAGCACTTATTAACATAGTATGTCACTTACGTTATAGATAAATCCGAGAGACTTCATTCATTTTCTGAGTGAGACAGTGGGTACATACCTGAAATCAAAATATTTCATTTAGGTAAACCAAATCAGAACACACGATGTACTTTAAGGTTGTATGAATCATAAGATATCTACCAGAGGATGCGATTAATTGCAAAATAATAGGGATCGAGGAAAGTAATAAAAATTAAGGCGCTTAGGTGTAAAGCAAATAAGAAGTGAACGAGAGAAAATCAAATTCACGTCAGGTACATTATCGAGTCAATTTCTCATCGGTGAAGTTTTTCGCACGTCGGTGACGAAACTTTTTCGTCGGCGGTGGGTGCAGCTTGCGCAAAAAGATGGCCGGAGTTCCGTGAACACGCCGCGCCGGCCCATATGAGAACCGTATCTTATCCGAATGCGGATGGTGCAAGTGTGACAAACTGCCGTCCGGTTTCAGTAACCTGTCCGCTTCCACTTGACATACGGACGCGCATATGTATGTACGTCCGACCTGAGCCGGGCAGCCTCGTCACGAGTTATGTCTGCGAGGACGGAATTACTTTGGAAATGAGCTCACTCGCTGATAAAGTTGTCCCAATGCGATCCCTGTCGCAAACGCGCCTTCGCGAGGCAATAATCAAGCTACATCTTTATTAATATAAATTATACACACACGTCTCTCTTTCATTTCGTATGAATTCTGGTTCACTGAGTCGAGAGATGATACTCGAATTCATGGTTTAATTCCAACCACAGTTTACAATTATCATAATTACCGAAGATGCAACGAAACTTCCTGTGTAGCAAATATCTTTTTAAAATTTCGATAAAACATTGAGGACATTTTTATGGACATTTCCTACAGCAATTTTTACTATAATTTAATTTCTTCTTCAAGTTTTAACAAATCTTTTGGATGCTTTAATATCGCCCGTAATAATTAATTGGCAATGTTTTTTTGTTTAATTTTCCTCGTCTCGGTTACGGAAAATCATTGAAAAATGTTTCCGATTGGATTTATACGTCCGTGACACCTCGACAGAGGAAAAGGTGCAAGAAAAGGAATTCGGGCTTCCACTCGAGCTTGTAAGACGTGGCAGATGGTCTCGAGGGGCGAGCCACTCGGCTAGAGAAGGCGTCACGGCTGCAGACGAGGGAGAGGCATTCACGGGTCTTGATTTAACACCTTGGATTAATTACAGTCCGTGTACCCAGCTGTAGGGTGCGAATGTATGCGTGCGAAGGGCCGTGACTCACGTCGCAGCGCAAGAACTCGTTTCGCCAACGCACCGAACTCACGGCGAGCTTCTATATTTGTCCTCAAGACGAGTAACGAGAGTTTAGGTTGATTCGCAATGCTCGCCTTGATGTCTTCATCGTGTTGAATCAAACTTGGTTCTTGATTGACTATTCCTCGTTCTGAACGTTTTCCTTAGAAATTTGTTAATTTTTAAGATGGAGAAACGTTTTAGGATCGGACTGACTTATATGAACATATTCATTTCTATTCCACGTCATAGAAATAATTACCCGGAATTCTATGCATCTTGTGAAATCAGTTTTCTAACGTGGATATGAAAAATTTACGGATCACTTACATCTGCGCAAAGATGAATGATAAACATAGTTGAGAACGAGGGAACTAACGGTTTCAACATAGCGTCTAAGCAGGGGATGAAAGCAACGAATCGTAACTTTGCTAGGAATTTTTTTCCTCAGCGAAGCACTTAATTCAGGGAAATCGCAGGGGCGGTCTGTAAAAACATGTGCTCAAGCTGAGTAGTTAATGGCGGTTCGTGACTGGAGGCATTCCATAAAGCCGGGCGTCACGTTCAAATTAGTTTCGAAGGATCATAATCGAGGAGGAGTACAAAATCCACGTATTAAGTCGCCCATAAAAATGCTAATGCACGGGACGATCGGCACGGTTTTATGCGGCCGCGACCGTATTACCCATTTTCAGAAATTATATACGCCGGAAGGTTACGTAAATGAGTTTTTAATTTATGAAAATCTTCTTTTCTCGCGGCGGCGTTAAAACCGATACGCTTTCGCTGGCCGAGAAACGAAATTAACGCGGAGGAGAAATTTCCTTCGCGATGAGTGAGCGGAAGGAAAAAGGAAGATCGCTTAATCCGCTGCATTTGTTTGACTATAATTAGGTGCAATATTGAATTCAGTTTCTATGATATCGCATTCGATTAAATCAATTATTCGATCGACAACAGACTGTAATTTCCAAGTCATTTTTCAAGGCCCAAAGTCCTTTGATCCAGGGAAATGATAACCCAGCACGAACCGAAACACTTTTCCATTGGGCCGGCTACTCGGTATCGCACTTAGCCTCATTTTTCACGTTAGAAAGGATTCCCGGAAAGCTCAGGAAGGCGCAAAAAATGGTGATGGTCAGCCGAGGGAGGCGAGTACGTTCGACGTCGAGAGGCAGCGCAGGCGGTGGTGAAAAAGGAAATCGACTTTTATTCTCGTGTTTATCACGCCGTAACACGTTCTAGGCATTTTTCAATTTCGACGATTGGTTCACCCTTAACGATCCCTGTACTTCCTGATTAAATACCGAGCTCACCGTTAATGAACGGTGCTCGCTGGAAACACCCTCGCGCCGGTCGATCGACCGGCGATCGTTTAGATAATCAAATCGTCTGACATCGTCGATTCTCTTTCCATGAAACGAGATAATGGCGCTAATGACACTCAGCGTTTAAGTCAAGTGCATCCCGGCCGCAGTTTATGGAGGACCCTTTAACGGCTTATCGATACGAGCTTTTGTCGTAGCTTGTCTTCCAGGATTCTCAATAGGCGCCGACAGACACTGTATCGCGATATCTCTAGTCGTAAGCAAGAATATTCCTTACAGCAGTTAAGGCTTTAATATAAAATAAATGTAAAAGAATTATTCATGCTGGCTGAGTAAAAACATTTATAACATAAAATTATAATACTTCTAATTAACTGACCCCCTAAAGACTACAAATCTATCTGATTCATCGAATTATAATAAAAATTTTGTTATAAAAAGACAGTCTTGTATTTATTTCATGAATAAATAAATTTCCTTCTTTATTTCCCGTGTTGGGCATTTAAAATTCCATTTGAACGATATCCGTCTCACTTTTTTATCTCTCCCCTGCGGTTACGTAATGCTCGTTTCTTATTTACAATGTTCACTTTCACAACGAGTATACATCAAAATTGTAGCCGGATAATGAATACAGGAGATGAGATTAACGCAAACGAAACCACCACTGCACGCCGCTCGCCTGTCCCGTCATTAAATATTGATTTTCACTGGAACTGTTTTTAAGCGTCAAATTGAATATTTAGCACAATGTCGTTTCGACACTGCTGTTCCGCTCGCCTTTATAAATAACTGATTCGATGAAACCCGCCAAAACTAATGCGATAACGAGTTTCCCCTTTCCGATTAAATGGAAAAATCAAAGTTCGGCACCTGTTCCAAACTTGTCACTTTGTAATCGGTACTCACTCGAATTTCGTTCAATAATAGTAATTTACAACAGAATGCAGTTAATTGTAAATAAATGATTTACTGAAAGTGATGTAATTCCCAATCATTCTACTCCTTTGTAAAAAATAAATCATTCGTAATGTCGATTTACAAAATTAAATTTATTTTACGACTTCGATTATGTTGCAAATTATTATAAATATATACATTTTGCATAGTGTCTCTAGATACAATTTTTTCATAAAATGTTTTCTATCAATAATTATTGCTAAAATTCCAGGTCATCAGATTTCGCTGCACGTGCACTGGTATAAGCACTTGCTAATCAGACGCGCGTTCACGGAGCGAAAAATAGTCATCTCGAAGGAACTAATAACTCGAGAGGGTGGCGGTGCACTGAAACATCGGCTAATTAGGCAAATCGCGTTCCAGTGGAGGCGTCACATTTCCCGGGTTCAAGCTGGCGTACGTGGAGGACAGGCCTCGGAGGCTTAATACACGTTCGTAACATGCGAAAGATGGGGATGCTAATGGACGACGAGACTCGACTTTAAACTGGCTGCCATGCCGTCTAATGTCCTCGTAAGTGCTAACGAATGCTGCTTGTATCCGGCCGACATTTATCCTTTGAGTCGAGTGTCGTGGTTACGCGGTGAAAGCCAGTCTAATGTGCGACCGCTTTGAAAAAAGCATTACCGTCCCAGTTTAAGTAACGAAATCGGATTCGTGACGTAGCGGAAATTTTTATTTCATGTCATAAGTCTACCTTTTTGCGAGAACAAACTTGATCACGCTTTAACTGTTTGGAAGATCAAACATGATTTTGCATTAGAAATATTTTAAAGTTCCATTAAAATATAATAAAATGAGTATGCGTTCATTGGATAATATCTATAGTTACTTTATATTTAATTATGACTGCACTGTCTCCGATTGACATTTAAATTTGAAATGTTTTATGTAAGTATATGTTTCCGAGGATGTTAGTGTGCGACGTGACAATGCGAATGAATTTAACAGGCATTTAAAAATGATAATCAGTTGGGTAACGATCGGGAAACGAGGCGGCTAATGAATGTAATCGGCTCGTCGCGAGTCGAATGGGTAGGAGTTATCGACGTAACGAGTTCAGGTGGGACATGGATAGCAACGAGACCAAACGCTCGAACTGCGAGATCACGCACTCAGACTGATCGCGCTAATTAAAACCGGCCGAGTTCCCTTCCCATCGTAACCCTGTTCACTCTCTCTCGCCCGCGCGGAATTTATCACTGAAACGAGCGAGCACCCTACGCTCAACTTCGCCGTCAGGTAAGTAGCTACTCGACTGAAATTACCGAAACAACCTGGAAATAGTAATGGCTCGCCTGGCTATAAGCATGAGCTTCCCGCCCCTGGGAGGACGAGGGAGAGGAGGAGAAACTAGTTTCGAAACTACGCAGAACCGACGTAGGTACGTCCCCGGCTACGGATTGAATTTTAACGAAAAACACTTTGTGAACGCGTTCGGGTTAGGTTCTCCGACCCGGCTTGGCTGCGACAACATCTATCCCCGGCGATGACACAGTGCATTTTCAAGGGAAAACTTTCGCGATGCATCGGACAAACTGTCTCTCGACATTGATATAATAGGACCGAACGGAAAATGGCTCGGTTTTTAGAGGAACATTAGATTTACGATATTACCGGATGTTCGTTTTTTATAAGAATGGAAATCGACAAAAAGTAAATGAGAGGCAGCGAACAAACTTTTGACATCAATCGGTCGCGCACGGTAACAACGGCAAAAAATCTTATAAAAAGGAGCTCGCAAAAAGTGTGCCGACGGTAAAACGATAAAATGAATTTGGTTTCGCTGTTCGACAGAAAAAGTATTCATCTCGTCCCAACGTTCATCGTGCTCGATCGTATAACAAATTAGTTATCTGTGACGGTTTCTAATTAATTCGGCTTTCGAGATAAGGCGAAATTCATTTGATTTATGACGCGGCAAAGCTAGGATGTTCACCGATCGTAATTCTCAGGATATTTTATAGCTGTCCAGGCATATTAATTCGCGGAAAGGAAAGGATAAGAGACCACGAGTGGGTGCAGTAAAACAGGAGTTAAATAAAAATGGGAAGAACGAGTGTAGGAGTGAGATGGACCAATGGGCCATTAGAATTCGCATGATGTAAGCAGAAAATACGAAGGCGGAATGGAGCTTGCAGGCCGCGACATAAAACTGCCGCAGCCGGGCGTAGAACAGGAACAAATCGCTTTAAAATTTTATGAGCGGTAACGTTTCTGCCTCTCCTTTAAAAGCTTTTTCTTAAACTGGCCATTAAGGTCTCTACAGATCTAACATGGACGTTACACTAATGTTCTTATCCACTTATTGCGCCATCACTATGGCCGCGATCCGAGTCCGACGGCCCCGGCTGCGAAGGAAACGTTTCAATACCGCATTAAGTAGATCTACTGTCTGTGATACACACTTTCTCTTGTTTGCCTTTTGGGGATGAGCTTGGAGCAATCGAGCATAAAGATGTTTTAAAGGTTGTCAAGATTTCATATTTTATTCGGAACATATATAATAATACATTTTTATTTTCTCAAATTATAGTTCGTCTTCGTCCTTTATTTTACCGACGATAATAAAATATGCAGAGAATGGCTCACGTCGTATGCGCGCGCGCGAGTTCTTAACAGTACCAACTTTCTGATCTTAAATTTCTCAACTTGTTGCCGCGTAAGTCAGCCCGGCAACGCTTTCATTCTACTCCGAAAACTTTCCACACCTCCCCGTAGGACCTCATATTCGAAATAGCTACCGTCAACAATGCTCTTCAACTGTGGTTCAAAATACGCGAGGCGAGTCACGCTCTGTATTACTGATTCGAGGCACAGAAAGGGTAGACGCGGGGTAGGAAACCGTAAGAAGAAACGCACGTTCATTCGTACGCATTTCCGTGTTCGCAGTGCAACAATTCTTGTTAGGATCGTTGTGCCTGCGGTGAACGGAATAAGAGGGACGACGATAGGGAGAGAGACGGGGAGGGACACAGGAGAGAAGAAAAAAAGGGGGAAAGAAAGCAGAGAAGACTATTTCCTTTATGAGGAAGCTCGTTCTTTACCGATGCGAGTACAAAGTGGAAGATGTTAGATAGTACTCGCAGCGAGGGACTAACAGCGGAATCGCGTCTGCCGGCTCGGGAGTTCTTTGCGTTGCGCCAGGAAGTCGTTGCTCTGTCTTCGTCACGTCAACCGTCGCGAAGCGGCCGAAAGTGTTTTCTTGGTGTAAGCGCGCGAGATTCCCGTCAGTAGGAGGAGAGAACCTTTGCCATCGCCCCTCCTTAGTTTTATCTTTGACGGTTTCGTCTCATTTGCGTCGTTCCGACAGGAGGCTGAACGCAGATAAGGTAAACCAGCTACGCGAAGGAAGAAGAACTAGATCAGCGATCGCTGATGCGAGGCAGTCTGATGTTCTGCCTGAGTTATGGCGGAACGATGGCGGTCTTCTATAGATCATGAGAATTTTAATAGTTGAAGCGTCGTCCCTGTTCTTAATTCTCACTTTTCATATATTTCTCTTTGTCCTCTTAAAATAATTCCTTGAAGGACAGTGAGGAGGAGTCGATATTAAGGACAAAAGGAAGTTTCTCATTCAACGTCAGCATCCTTGAGATTATTGAACGGACAAGAAAAAGCAACCCTTCAAACGATCCTGATAATTGTCTTGTCGTGACGGAGATGGCAAAGAGAAGATTTTTACTCCGCTATCCCTTCCTTCCACTCAACCCTTCCGTTCCGGCCAGTCTATTAAAAGACTTCCATGTCCAAGGAAGACAGGTGAAGGGCAGAGATCGCGTAGAGAGACACGGACAAAGAGCAGAAAGGCGGAGGAAGTGAGAAGGTAGTAAGCTCGGCGGGGATGAGGTAACTCGATTTACCCCGGAGGACTCCACTTCCCTTTATTACCGTCTCAAAGCGATCTTATCGCTGGCCAAAGGGGCAGAGCTAAAGGAACACAGCAGCCTCCGTTCTCCGTTTCTTTCCCTTTACGGGACAAAATAGGTTTCGCGAAAGGTAGACAGAGGGGCGAGGGAAGAGACGCTGCGACGCGTAAACTCGTCCGAGTTACGATCAGACTTTTGGACTGTACATGCAGGGGCTACTCGTAGTCGTTAAATCGGCACACATGGCAAAACTTGGCCCACGCGCTCGTTATATGGTCACTTAAATCCCAAACCGTTCCATCCGACAGAAGAGAGAAAGCGACGGTGAATAAGTCCGAGGACGTGCATAGCCCCGAATAATTACACCGGTCAACAAGCTTTTTATTGACGTTTCGTACGGTCTCTGGTAACAGATTGTGCCCGTTGAATATTTCGTGAACCAATTCGCTGCGTACGCGTTGATCTAAAATTGACCACGGTCTCTTTACTGCCTCACCGTCCGGTTACGTCCCAAGCCTGAAACTACAGCGTCGAGATGAAGCGTGGGAATTTATGTGCAAATGCTTTGAAAAATTCAAAGATCGTGTAGTATATCAGTTTTAAAGTATAAAATTCTTTGATGATACTGTCTGCAATTTTTTAATTAGAATAGAAGCGTTCATATGTCACGTATTACTCGTATTTTAGATGCATTTCACGTTTTCATTACATATTTCTATCATTTATTTCCTTCGATTAAACGACAGGTTAACATCGATCGAGAGCGCGTTTTGCACGAGTGTCGCACGGCTGAAACCCGATTACATAACAATGTAACAGCACGTGGCGTTGTAGCGCGAGCCTCACGGCCTGTTGACCGTGAGCGTGAAACAGCAACGTTCGACAGACAGCAATCCCTGTTTGTGTCGCGGTTTCCAGTACGTCGCGCATGGTAGACGAAGTTCCAAGATTTTCCGGACGTCTATTATTTTGTGAAACGATCCCGTAATTCAACGGCGAGGCCTGCGCACGCTATAACTCGATTATCAGCCATTATCACGAACGATATTATTCGCGTAATTTACACTGAAACGTTTGGAATCGGATAACGCGTAATTGGACGAGCACGTTTCACGGAGACGTCGCGGACTTCCGCGTCTAATTATTGAGCCGTATCTAGAACGGGATCTCCTGTATACAAATTTTTCTTTGGGAAATGTAAGCTATTTAGCAGGCAAGACATCGTCAATGATTTCGGCTCCGTAATTGACGTAGTTCACGACAGAGTTGTACCTATTGAGGAAGATGCGTAATTCCTTGATTTCTGTGCGCGATTCCTCTCATTAGTACTCCAGGATTCACTTATTGATACTGGCTTAGGCTTGTTAATGTTTCTTCTTCATTTCTCTGTTATTATGCTTATTCAGAATTTTATGTATTGCGTTTGCTTTTTACTTTTATTGTATGTCATAATGGGCATCTGCCCGTGAATAAAGTACTATTACTACTATTATTATTAT
>NW_017179662.1:12965-14393 GCF_001652005.2 Ceratina calcarata
GAATACGTCAGTGCAATAGTAACGGTGGAAGAATTCAGGTCCGAAAGAAACGAAGAATCAAGAATTCCGCAGTAAAACGGAATCAGCATGCATCGGTGCGGAACAGCTTCTGACACGGGGCGCAGGTATTCGACCCGATAACGGTGCGAAACTCGCAAGTTGCGGATGCTGTGGACCAATTGCGCGTTGCCTACCTACCTTCGTGTCCCTTCACCGTCCCTCCTCCCCCCTTTTGTCTACGGTGGTAAAACGCGGCTGACGAAGTCGCAGACGGTGTTCTTGTCCACGTGGAAACACCTGCACCGACACGACACGAGGGTTCGCGCACCGTGTTCTCATCTCGTCTAATTTGCGCTTAGGTGGGGACACTTTAATTTGGTCAGGTAGGTAGACCCACCGCCACCGCCTAGCCGGCAACTTCGCCTCTAATTTACCTTCCCTACCGGAAGTGCCGCTCTCCGACCGAGACCAACTAGCTGCCTAATACGCTCCCTGCGCACGGGGACGTGTGCGCTCAATGCCTGGACACCCGCAGGGTAGGTAAGTTTCGCAACGGCGGCGGCGCGGGACGCGGCGTGAAGGGGACGGTAGGGCAAGAAACGCGGCGCGATGCTCTCGTTTGATGCAGTGAGGGAAACAATTAAGGGGTGGCGTGTTCCCTCCGTTGGCTTTGGTTCGCTCACGTGGACTGTGAATGCCGGAAATGGGAAGAATATGGTGTGGATTAGGTGGTACATAGCTACCCTCGGGGAATGTGTGATTCGTGTCACGAATAAATGCGAGAGACTCTTGTGACTGAGGTATGAGAAGCATGGGGATAAAGAAGTTAATTTAGCGTCCGTGGAATGAAATAACTGGAGATTTTATTGAAAACAAAATTTATCTGCAGTTACCAGTCCTTCTGGAATTTAATATTGAACGATCGTGCAAAGAAAATTAACCTTGCAATGATTCACTATACATTCCTATTATATTTCTCGATGATATTAGACATGTACATAATGCGGTACGCATTTGCGTGAGGAACTCCATAATCATTGATAGCTTCAGGGTATCGACGCTGCCTCGTGAAATAATTATAATTTATCTACGCGTAGCTCACAGAGTTAATTAATTCGTATGACGGAGGATATAATGCTTCGGTGAACAGATAAACTATAATTAATAATGTCAGCTGCATGTATACAATTGGCATAATCGTTTATAAGCGGGAAATTACTTGAGGCGATTTAATTGCAGTCAATTGTATATACAGCACTGCAAAATGACTTTTGACATGTCACTTATAGTGCATGCATTAAGTAACGGATCCTAAAAAAGATGAATGCAATTAACTAATAGGTCACCAAATTAATAATCGTCAATTATTAAATACTATAAGTTTTTCTTTAAGTGTTTCATCTCCTTTCCAAGTGATCAGTCGATATA
>NW_017179663.1:0-601 GCF_001652005.2 Ceratina calcarata
ATTTTATATTAAAGATAATACTTTATTGAAATTTCAAGAAAAATTCAATCACTCTTATGTATTTATTGATTCCACTCGGCAAGGTAATTCTTGAACTTTTGCTTTTAAGCGAGGGAACCGCAATGATAAATGATTCAGAGATTTGGAGTAATGATAGTAACAAAATTTAAGCCAGTACTAATCTTTCGTTCTTTAATTCAAGAAGCCACGATGCAGTGGCGTGTCTCAACCGCTTTTACGTAAGTTCAACCGCTGACAGCCCGTGACCAAAGTTCAGAACGCGACACGATAGCGGAAAATGGGGGGGGCCGGTGGGGGAAATTTCATTTGCTTCAGGTATCATCAGTCCCCTAATTTCATCAAATCTTATCCCTCGCGTGGCAAATTGAGACAGCATTAAGCAAAATCAAGAGCGGACATCTCAGAAACTATTTAGTAATTGAATGGTTCTTCATAGACTTGTAAAAGCAGAAGGTTTTTCTTGAATGTAATTAAAATGATGCAGCGTATTTCTTTCAAACATTCAGGAAACAAGCGTCAGTGCATTGATTAATGATTTATGTCAATTAGAAATTGCTAGATATGATGTAAAAAACAAAAA
>NW_017179664.1:0-601 GCF_001652005.2 Ceratina calcarata
GTATTTAATAATTAAATTATATCCAGATTTCTTAATAGCTAAACTAAAATCATTTAAGATTCTATGAGAATGTCCAATCGACAAACAATATTAATAATTAATCAAACGATTCTGTATAATAATTCTCCTACTAGCAACAAACGCTTGAAAAGTACCAGGGAATGCCTCTGGGCATGAGGACTTTAAAATAGAAAGCGAATGCAGGGGAGTTGTGAGACGTGACGAAAGTCAGAGAGAGAGGTGCAATGTAAAACTTGGCCTGCAACCAACTTCCAGCTGAAAATGTTGCTCAACTAATGCTGCACGCCACATGCTAAACCGAGATCTCTCTCCTCACTCTCACTCTTTGCATTCCTTCCCAAGGTTGAGGTCAAGGAACACCTAAACCACCATGCCCTGTGTAAGGTACTTACACTCTCTACTCTAAGTGCTAACTTGTGTAATACAGGCAATCAGGTTTTTAAGTAAAAAATAACATTTATTCAAGATATAAAAATCAAGTCCAAATTCCAATAATAAATGAAATAAGGAATTGAATAAATTTTAACACTCTGAACTTTGCTACATCTGATTATCTAGATTATGTTAGTGATATCTAAAT
>NW_017179665.1:0-601 GCF_001652005.2 Ceratina calcarata
AGAATGTATTTGTTGTACATATGTATGTATGTATATGTATACATAGTGTTCATTTAGGTGATAACTACTTTAACACTAGAAAGACTGAAACTTAATGCGATAAACATATAATCGAATTTAATCGAAAAAATCTTGAATCTGTTACTTCCGAGATTGGCTAGCGCACGGACACGCGTCAGCGTGATCGCACGAGTACACGTGTCTACGTGCACGTATGTGAATCGGTAAGAGGGATGATGCAGCAGCTACAGGTAAACGTAATTAGGGATTGATCGAACGGCCCTGTCTAATTGCCCGAGCTGATAGCTCTCTTCCGACAGCCGGATGCTTGGATCCATGGCTACGGCTGCTGTACCACTGATATCTCAGTCCGTTTCAGTCTTGGCTCAACGATACCGCTGAATATTACAGCACTTTTACAGATACCGTCACAAAACTAACCGCCATCTTTCATCACGTTTCGATCATCGAAACAGTTTTCATTTCGTCCAGCTTATGCAGTAAATCAAATTTGAAAAAAATTACAAATTTAGCATCAACTTTTTAACCCTAGATTGCCCAAGAAAGTCATTTTGACTGCTTTTGGGCAAATGTACAAATA
>NW_017179666.1:0-601 GCF_001652005.2 Ceratina calcarata
TACCGGCTTGGCTATGGAAAATGACTTGATTTTGATAGAGGTGCCATTAAATGAAGATGGCACATCATGTCCGACATGTGCTAAGAAGAACCTTAACTTTTCTTTCTTAACTACCCGAAAATTAACTGATCATATGGAGAAGCATCATCTTCTTTGCAATATCTCATGGAAACGTAGGAAGTGTAAAACTTTTCGAAAGTGCACAGTTGGTGTTGCCACTACCCCAAATGTAAGGGTGTTATTGATGAAACACCAAAAGACTACGCTTGCCAGATTTGCGGAACGTCATACGAAAAACAAGTTAGTTTATCTATGCATGAGCGCCACAGACATCACAATTTGAGAAACGAGAAGCGGAAGGCTTTGGCGTAGATGCCGCATAAGCCATCTGGGAGAAAAGCCAATGTATGGACAGAGGAAAAGACCGCCTTACTAAAAAGTTTAGAAGAACGCTTTTCGGGGTGTAAACAACCAAATGCACAGCTATAAAGTTTCTTTTCAAACAAGACAATAAAGCAAATTAGCAGTAAAAGAAGTGATTTAAACAGAAGGAACAAGAATATTGAGGAAATGACAGTGGACGATGCTGGTTCTGCTAGTA
>NW_017179667.1:0-601 GCF_001652005.2 Ceratina calcarata
AAAAAAGAAAAAAAGAAACATTGCGAACCCTGTGAAAGATACAGAGAGAGCCGAGAAACAGGCAATTCATACTCGATTGCCCGTCGGTGTGGCCGGCGATAGAAAATGAATGAACTCGCCGATAACAAAACTGGCGACGTTCTCGTACTCGTCAAAACGAGCCGCGTCAAGCGCACGGCGGCGCAGCGCGTCGTAAAACTTTCAACCGTTTCGAAGCTCGCCCGGAGCCCTGTATTATCCGGTAATCGCGAGCTATACAGCCGCCTCGCCCCGTTTCCCTTGGAATCGACATCAATTTTGCATCCTTTGCGGGAGGCCGCCAGACTCTCACGCGACCTCACGAATAAAGACATGCCCCGGCTCCACGGAGCTGCCCGTAAAACTCTTCGGTTTCGACCCTTTATGAGGTATCGGCTCCATACCGCCGGTATTAAAAGCTTCCCGCGTGAATATTTCTGAATACGCTTGCTGTTATTACACGACTAGAGAACATTTTGGTTTCTGAGTAAACATACAATTACATGAGAACGAAATATTGCATCAGTTTTGAATTTTACTGTACATATATTACATTATATTGTATTATGTACTGTTAAATGAT
>NW_017179668.1:0-601 GCF_001652005.2 Ceratina calcarata
AACTATCTTTGAGGTTTAATTGAGTAAAAACGTGTTTACCGTATAATTTATCCAATTGATCCTCAATTATAGGAAAAGAAACTCTCGAAAAACTCGAACACAATACGGTGAAATACTGGGTTTGATGATTCATTATCCAATAGCTCAATTATTATTTCCTGCAAATCTCTTTTTTCTTCAATCGACATCCATCTTCGTGCATATCTGAAGAAAGAATGATCCTTTAGATATTGTACAGGTACGTAATAGTCATCCTCGACCTTATCGATTTCTTCCTCATCTACTGTTTGAAACGTGTTTAACAAAGGCTGATCCTGTAGACAAAGACTCTTATCTAAATTTTCAGTTATCACATCAAATTTTTTCTTGTCTTCAATAACGTTAATAGTAAGAATATTTATCGCTTATTCCTCATAGTTATCAGCATATTGAAAAGTACATTTATTGTTATAATACGTTAGCTTTAATATTCGAATTATTCAGAAGATCTCTACCGATGATCGCATCACATCGCTTGGTTTTATCATTTACCACTAAAAAAATAATATCAAATATATAAATATCTTCTATATCTTCCAAAAGAATTTGATCATAAATCTTA
>NW_017179669.1:0-601 GCF_001652005.2 Ceratina calcarata
TATGATTTATTTGATAAAAATCTTTTATACAAAATAAATTATTAATACACATGTGCAGGAACTTTACGTTATATGATAAAAAAATTGAAAACATTGACAGATATATCATACACGTGTATTTCATTACACAGCCGAATGCGAATAAAAATGAGTTCACATCTTTGATGTAAGTACGGATCAGCTCAAGTAATTAATAATAATTTTGGACTTGTTAACTGAAGAACGGGATATTCAACCTTACATTTTTAATGTTATCTCTACTTACAGTCAGTTTTCTAGTCAAGGTCTCTAATCAATTTCTAAAACAAGTTTTAATACGTGAATGATATTTACATTTTGATAAGTTCATTAATGTATAGGGTAATAGGAAACGTGTTTTCAAATTTTATTAATGAATATGCTGATACCGTATAACGATGTGTCAATATTTGTTATAACCAGTAGATTCTCTGAACTTTTAGAAGAACAGAAAGAAGAAGGTGGAATTCATATCATCTGGACTGGAACATATTTAACTGCACGTTCATAAGAAAATCATGGAAATCGTGTTCGTTGTCAATGTACATTAAAGCAGTATCGTATATCGCTGTAACTATAACAT
>NW_017179670.1:0-601 GCF_001652005.2 Ceratina calcarata
TAAAGCAAATTTTTGTATGCATTTTTCTTTGCATAAAAATGAATTGCAATGATCATATTTAAAAAATGAAGAATAAATAAGGCTTTGTTGACTATTTATTATCGTATCGAAGAATAGCGGAATATCATTGAAACCATGCGAGTCCACTCGAAACATAAGAGCCGGAGCACGTGCAACTGTATGGTGATCGATGATAGCGATTATATTTGAGAGGACCTGTGATAAGGATGATAATGGACTCACCGCGATTCGTCACGATTTATAGCACCAGGAATAACGGGGAATACTTTCCTTAATAGAATCGATAAAGTAACGCAGAATAAATCGTCAGATTACAGCAGAGACGTCACCTACTATAGCAAATTTATTCATTCTCTTCAAACAAAATTCCTAACTGAAGGATGAAACGAAGTTAAATGGAAGATCAAACAAAGAGCTCGACTGGCATGCGTCAATGGATTTTCATTCTCACCAGCAGCCTGGAAAATGTCTTTTTCACTGACCGAAGTTTTTCTCTTTTTATGCACTCTATTCATCTAGGGCTGATAACTTCAGTAAAAGTTTTCAATCGATGATATTATAGTGAATAAGAATATTTTAC
>NW_017179671.1:0-602 GCF_001652005.2 Ceratina calcarata
TCTAAATCATTACTGGCAATTAGCATATCATCTACATACAAGCAGTATAACTGCCATTTTCCCTGATCTTCTCCAAGTGAAAGGACAAGGTTCATGTAGATCATTCTCTAATCCAAGCTTCAAAGTTTCTTCGGAAAATCTTTTATTCCATTTCTTTGGACTAATTTTTAAACCATATAAGGTTCTCTCTAGTTTACACACTTTATTTTGTATTGTGTAATTATTTACCTCTACACCATCTGGAATTTCCATATAAATCCCTTCCTCTAAAACGCCATTTAAAAATGCAGTCTTTACATCTAATTGACAAACAAATAAATCATACTTGTTTATTATCGCNCACATCCATATACTCTAATAATCTCTGAAAAATATATGAAAATAATACTCTAAATGAAAACATCTTAATGTACTCTTAATTATATCAACAATCTCTCAATCAGTTGATATATCATCTTCTAACACTCTTAATTCTTATGCTTGTCTGCGAACAAAAATATAAAGTTATTATGTATATAGACAAACTCTCTCAAATTAACTTCTAAATTTAATTTAACATCTTATCTCCTAAATATTTATGCGCATCTAATGGCAAAGGTTTT
>NW_017179672.1:0-1740 GCF_001652005.2 Ceratina calcarata
GACTTCCTTGGGCAATCTAGTGTTAATTACATGATTTAAAAATCATCAATTAATGCAAAATTTATTGATTATTAACGAAGCTCATTGCTTATCGATTTTCTAAAAAATGATTGAATGGTAGTTCATACGAATTTGAAGGATCTTTCTAGTAGCTATGTTCACGAAAAGCTGAATGGTCTGGACTATAGAGTCCACTAGTCAAACACGAGACGCATTCGTCGTCAGGTGTCAGGAACGCGTTTCCGGTGCCGTTACCCACGGCCCGGCTACCTTTGTGAATACGTGCTGGCACGCGTCCCCGGAATTCCCGGCAAATGGCCGTCACCTAATCCTAGCCCAATGTAAGACGTGAAGAGAAATAATCGTACTGAGCCTGAACGGCCAATCGATGGTCCGTGCAAAACTCGACTCGTTCTTTGTACATTGATTAATGAGATTGAAATACGTAGAGTAGGTCGGAGGTCTTGAAATCATGTGATTAAATAAATCATTGAACCTTCTTAAAATAATCAATTTTATCATTGATAGTGTTTTAATTATTATATTGAAATGGGAGGTTCCTGACGTAATTTTAAACAACATTTTCCTTAGCGAAAAAGTTGTCCGAGANCGTTATTAGTTAACGAGTAATTTGCAAAAAACTGTTTTTTCGTTTTTCGTCAATAACTCGTAAACTATTAGTGCTAGCGACAAACTTTTATACGGAAATTGTAGATCTCGTCGCCCTCTACAAGAAAGGTCCTATGCAATTTTCCCGTAGAACCAACGGTTTAGGAGTTATTGAAGAAAAACGAAATTTTTTGTCAAAAGTTTGCAATTTCGACGGTGGAATGGTCGGATTTTATCAATACCCATAAAATGCCAATTAACCGTCCTTAACTTGTTAAATACTGAAGTTAGAAGAAAAGTACATAAAACCATTGTTGTAGATGACATCAATAGCTATAATTTCTGTATAAAAAGCTTTTCGTTACCGTGAATAATTAACCGTTTCACAAACACAGACCAGATATCCCTTGCGTTCATTTACCAAGAGATGAGTTCTAATTTGACAAAAAATAAGTTTCCATTAAATTCCTAATCAATAAAACTGGCAACCCATGGAATCTTCCATCGCGATTGAATGATTATAAGAATAAATGATAGACTGTGAGAATTTTTCCTGGCACGTCTGCCGGAGTCTCATGGGAATAAAGCTAGCGTTTTGTGGGTTCGCCAGGGCCGGCGCACAATTGCGGTTAATCACTAGCATATTCATGCACGATGCCGATACGCGGCAGCTAGCATAGCATAGCATAGCAAAGCTCTCACTCCTTGGCCGACGACGCGCGCCTACTAATCCGCTCGCGTAATTCGTTACCCGCTCCGG
The DNA here is from genome assembly GCF_001652005.2 of Ceratina calcarata. Lineage (NCBI taxonomy): Eukaryota > Metazoa > Arthropoda > Insecta > Hymenoptera > Apidae > Ceratina > Ceratina calcarata. The sequence goes on from NW_017179672.1 coordinate 1,370, forward strand.
GACACGTCCGTCGAATTAGCGCCGGGCTTAATTAAATCGTGCCGGTAAACAACCACCCTTCGTCCCGTGCGCACGTATCTCGGCCGATACCGCGGATAATCTTTTGCCACGTTTCTCGTACACCGAGATCACACCATGAAATGCCAAATGACGCCCCTATTGATTTTATTCACACAGCTCGGAAAAAAATGATTTATGTATCCTATCCTTTCAAAGAAACATTAAATTAAATTTATCAATTCTATTTAAATCAATCTTGTATTAATTTAATATTTAATGGAACTCAGAGAAATATTAAATAGTACATTTATTAATTTTATTAAAATCAATCTTGTATGAATTTCATATCTGATAAAGTTCAAAGAAATATT
>NW_017179672.1:5483-6148 GCF_001652005.2 Ceratina calcarata
TAATTATTATATTTATTCTGTAATTAAATAGAAAATAATTAATTTATACCATAAATGATCATCAGAAGTAATTGGATTTATGATTAAACGAGGACGACTATAATTAATCTAGTATTTGAACATTTCAGATATTAAAGGGGTGAAAATCAGACGGTGTATGTATTTGCCGTAACATTTCCTGGAAAGAGAAGGAGGAGCGTGTAGGATACAGTAATGGAGACACTCGGGTAATGAAGAGTAAAGATGAAAAGCTGATGGGGGTGGCAAAGAGAGAGAGATATATATATATACGGGGTGGGTGGGTTTGAGAGGAAAAGAATTTTTCCCATCGCGTCGTCCCTTTTACTTTCATTCTCGCCAGCTACGGGCGACTGTAATTGCCCGCTTTCAGCTCTCCGAAGCTCCCGATGGCTTTTACGACCGCTCGATATGACCGGTTTTACGATTCCGTTGTCCGAACGAGCGCCGATGAGCAAAGCGAGCCTCGCCTAAGGGTAAAAGGCCAGACAGTAACCGCCAAAAGTTTCAAACCGATAGCAACCAAATCCAATATCAATTTTCCAGTCAAATCCGATCGAGGTTAATCAACTTCCTCCGTTTTTAATAATAAATTTATTGTACGAGATAAATCGGGATAACTCTTTAATTTATATGACGTCACGTAA
>NW_017179672.1:8088-12079 GCF_001652005.2 Ceratina calcarata
GATTTAAAAAATGATTCTATTGTTGTCTATTCTGATTTTGCCTGGTAGTGTACGAATATGTGTACATAGTATCTGTCTATGCGAGGAGCTGTTAAACCGTGAACGAGCAATGCCTGTAGGTGTCTTAAAGGGAAATCAGATAATTGAATAACGGCTACTCTATACTACTACTGTACTAGGAAATTTCTTCTTGCGTCCCACGCTTTTACGAGCACCGATTTATGCGTATCGATACTGCCTTCAAATCCTTCCTACAGACCAGAGAATTCTGTTTCTCTATTCACATTTAAGTCTCAATAATCTGACGACTTTTCCACTCACTTAATGATTCGTATGATCATTGAATTTATTTAATTGATTCATTCATTCATTAGAAATCATAGAGTATTTTCAAGAAATGATTATTATTAAATTTATTAATGACCAGAAGCTCAGATAATAAATGATTAATGTATTGACTTCTCAAGTTCAAAAATTGCAATAATGATTGAAAATCATAAAGCAGCAAATTTGTTGACCATCAGAAGTTTAGAGAAATAGTAAATAATTAATGTACTGATTTCTCTGCTTAAAAAATTGCAATGATGATTGAAAATCATAAAGCAATGAATTTGTTGACCATCTGAAGTTCAGAGAAATAATAAATGATTATTGTGCTGATTTCTCTGCTTGAAAAATTGCAATAATGATTAAAAATCATACAAAATGAAATAAGACTTATTAATCTATATAGTAACATTGTAATAATTGAAATGGCTAATCATTGCTTAATTAAGGATTGGGAGAGCCTCTTGTCAAAATTCCGGTTCGTTTTCGGGGGGGATGTGCGAGGAACAATTCCTCGGGGAACAAAAGATCGTGGGATGCGTCTCGTCGCGTGCGCCACGCCATTTCGCGTTCATCGGGAATTCATGGGAGCGATTCTCGCGATTCAAAAGCCCATTGTTTCCATCCGCGGTGCTGTACAGAATTTCGTTACAACTTCCATGCGATTCCGCGGCATGGAATTTTATTAGCCGCATTTTAAATGCCCGGAGCGAGTTTTGATGACCGGATCGATTGATGAGAGCCTCGCATTTCCATGTGCCATCAATTTTCCATACCCTTTCTACCACCAGAGAAATTAGCCGGGATTGTCACGATTTCACGACAATTTGCGCGAATGTTCAGTTTTCACGATTCATTGCGAGAGTCGGAAATATCGATGAACGAATTCTGATTGCAAGAATCAGATTCAAGTAAACGACCAAACAAATGGCCAAATTTAAATAAGAATTAATTCATACATATTAGATTTCATTGACTTAATTTTATTAAAAATTTATTTAATCAGACGGTGTCTTCTTATGAATGCAAAATTTAAATTTAAGTATTTCATATAGCTAATCCAGTCATTTTTTTTATATACAGAAATGTCAGGTCACAGGGTATAAAAAATTGACTTTGTATTCTCTTCTATGAATTTTCAACGTTGATCGCATACTAAATAATTCTGGCGAAAGATTTGTCTTTGGAAACTGAAATTTCGACCCGGGGCTTAATCCGCAGTCTCTTTGGTTCTTCGGATGAAGTCGACTAATTTTCGGGTACGAGGAAGACGTCGTCCCCCGAGGCGTTCAATTAACGATTCTTTCTTCGATGGAACCCACTCGCTGTTAATCAGGGAGGATCGACGGCTGCACACTACGTGTATGCACTCCGCTGCCTACGTGTTCTAATTATTATCCCCCTTGCGCGGTTTATCAGTGTAATGTTTTGTTAGGAGAAATTGCGAGACTCGGAATTAACTACTGACTGCTAAGAGGAAATTGATGCCCCTAGTCATATACTGTTTACAATTTTACCTGCAAAACGTATCAATAAAATCCGTACACGCAATCTTGCAGCATATGTATAATGAAAATCTATGTAGGTAAACTTGTACTAAAATCGATGCAAATTTATGAATATGTGAACAGTAATAAAAATGCAGTGAAACTGACAGAAATCTACGTATAAACGATCATGCAATAAATCTATAATGAAAATCTATGCAGATAGATTTATAGTAAAATGCATGCATCAAGATATGAATAGTAATATTGCAGTTTTTCTGATAGAAATCTACGTATAGTCAATTTTGTAATAAACGTTTAATGAAAATCTGTACAGGTAAATTTGTACTAAAATGCATGCAAACTTATAAAAATATAAATAGTAATAAAAATGCAGTCTGATAGAAATCTCTCTTTGATAGAAATAGATAATTTTGTAATAAATGTAATGAAAATTATGCCTTGTGGTTTCCAAATCAGATTAATAAAGAATTGACTTGCCTTATTAAACTTAACCTTAATTGCAAGGCAACAAGCAATTCATATACCAATTAATAAATACTGACAATGGAATGCTACATTTAATCACATAATGAATTCCAAATATACATGAAATATACATACTTCACCTGATTTTAGTAAATATGAAATGCAATTATAAAATGCAACGTGGGAACAATATAAAACAGCAGTAAATTGCAAAACGTGATGAAACAGTATTTCTAATCGGTACCGGTGACCAATGGCACTGTCAGTTATCTATTATTGCTCTCATATTTCAGATATTTCCCAGCGAACGTGTTCCATATTCCATTTTGCTCGATAAAGACGCGTTTGTCCGCTGCTGAGTGATCTGTGCACCGTGTACACACAGGCACAGAGACGCAAACGTGCAGGAAATGTGGTGCCATAAATAATGCGCGTGTCGCACCCTTGAAATCGCGGTACGTCCTCAGCCAGTCGTCATTGAACATTCATGCGCGTCGCATGTGTCCCGCGAGTGACTCCGAGTCTGTGCGTTTGTTTGTATTCCACAAGAGAAGCACTTATATTGGTATGTGAGAATAGCAGTAGAATTTTACTACAAGTATACTAAGAAATTATTATATTCTGTCTCGTTTATTTGTTTCATATTATGAGCCGGTATTCAGAGTCGTTGGTTATTCTTGAGAACGTCTTAAGCATTTGCTATTTTTGTCCATCCATATTTCCAGTCCTTATCTTGTACTGGAAACAGAAACTGAAGCAAATGCTTAAGACGATCTTAAATATAAATAACGACTTTAAATACCGCCTATAATAGCGTTGAGATAATTCTAATCTCTGGCTACGTGACTAATGCAATTTGAAGGTTAACTTTTCTAACTAACTGAGAAATGTTAGTTCTTATTCAGAATTTATTTTCGAATCTACGTATTGAATGTACTACGTCTTGACGTATTCTATAAGTTTTTTACAAACTAAGTGAAAAAACTGATGACATGATTCGAAAACCCATCAATGGGTTGCGAGTCACCACGTAAGGTAAACTTTGTTTACTTTTCGGAACGCCCGACCTTGGCATAGAGGCGTACGTGCGAAACCGCGTCAGTCTTTCGGGTAGTGAGTGAATGAACGGTTGTGTCAGACCTTCTGTGAGAAGTACTAACATAAGTTTAGTAGAGTGTCGTTAAAAATGGAAGGAAAGAAAGTGAAATCACACGTTACGAGCGAATTCATTTCGGCGTTGGCAATTATCAAGCAGGAACGATTGTTCGAGTCGAAAAGGTGGCTCGTAGGCTAGGTTAGCAGTGGTAGCGTTCGTCTCTTGGATCGGCACACCCGGCGCAAGTAAGTATCTGTAACCAATAGCTGGGTAGCCGGATAAATGAAAAACGCGTCCGGAAAACGTGTACACGGAAAGACGGTGGGCATGGGTCCGGAAAATAGAACTTGGCTTGGTTGGGAAAAGAGAAAAATGGCGAGTATACAGTTCCAATGAGACTTGTTCATTTTTTTATAGTTTCTTCATTTATAGAAGATAAATTTGATACACATTTTGATTAAAATTGTTGATAGAGAAAAAACTTGCAAGGATAGGAATTAGATTTCGTAATAGAAATATAGTATTCATGTTTTGTATTAAGCAAGTAAGTAGAATTATTGACAGTTCTTGAAATGAACAATTATTTACTTGA
>NW_017179672.1:14356-15972 GCF_001652005.2 Ceratina calcarata
TAAGTAAATAGTTTCGAAATTGTGAATCAATTAATAATATAATATTTATTAATCTAATTATAATTTATAATAATTGATCGTCACATTAATTATTATATTTTATCTTTGCAGATAATGAATTAGATTTTTTTCTAATTTGGAGACCTTTATTCGTTGGAATTTTTATGAGAAATTCAGCTAAGGAGAAAAACATTGTACATAAAATACCGTTCGCGTATAATTGTAGCGTGGAATACTTTGAGCGTAATTAATTAAATCAAACGCGATAATTAGCTCTGACGGGATTAATGAGGCTCTATTAAAAATCTTCGGGAACTTGGAGCTGCCGCTGTGCCGACTAAAAGCGTGCAGCGGAGTTAATCCTCGCAGTGAAAATCAGCGCAGCGCAAAAATAACACGCATAGATGTGACGCGAGGATTGGGAGGGGGTCGCTTGGTTAAGGGAAAATTGTCGTTTAACTAGATTTTATTCGCGAATTAACATCGATGGCGCACGCGTTCACGGCCAGAGGGAGTTATTTAGAATTATGAAGCAGCGCGTTTAAGCGGAATCTACTTTGCTTTAAATTACAAATTCCTCGAGTCTAGCACAGAGTCCGGGCCCGGGCTACAAACCAAACCGTCCCCTCTTCCGTCGGCGCAAGCCGCCCCTCGCCCCCCTCTTAGACATTCCCCATCGTCTGGTGTAATAAATTTTAAATGCGCAGGTTTGCGAGACTCTGAATTTTACTCCCACCTACGGCCTCCTTCGAGGAGTCCAACAATTCGATGAACGTTATATTAAAATCCGTAAGGCAACTTCTTATGGACGCGTATAAAACTCGAAACTTCAAACTCGTAAATTTCCTTCGCGCTGCGCGAAGATCTTTTATTAAAATCGTATACACAATCGTTTCACGAAAGTGTACAATAATATTTATTACGTTGTGATCGTCGCATGGCAATTGGGATTGTTGAAAAATCGGTGTACGTTGATATTTTTATTATCGACGGCGATTGAAATTTTCCTGGATTTCCCACTGTCGCGACGGAAGTGTTTGTCCCATAAGTCTTGAGAGTCCGGATCCGCCGCAGATGGTCTCGCGGGAAAGCCAGACCATTGACACTGGCCGCGGCATTGTTGCCGAGCTAATAAAGAAAAATAAAAGGGGGATCCCCGTTCTTCCCTGGCCGGCCAGGATATTAGCTCCTTCCTTAGCCAAAGCGAGGGAAGGAAACCCGGCCGACGACGTCCGGTTTCCTCTTTCGCTGGATCCCCGCGTTGCGTTTAATCCGGCCACCGATCGTCCCTTTCTGTTTCTTTTCTTCTTTCTCTTCCTTTTTCCTTTCTTTTTATTCTTCCTGATGGTGAAAGCAAATTAACGGGCTCTCTTCCACTTAGCCGCGTCCCTTTGTGCGCTCCTCTCTCTCTCTCTCTTGTCTCCTTTCGGATCTCTCGACGATCTCCTATTGTCACCCGCTGCTGTGTTCTACTATTGTTCGTGGGCTGGTCAATTTTTGATAAGACCGATTCTTACGCTAAGGATTGCTGCAAAATGTTTTGATAAATCCCACGGATGCAATTATTTATTTTGATAAATATTTATTTCTCTTACTGGATTCTCTTATAGGGTTTT
>NW_017179672.1:16934-17761 GCF_001652005.2 Ceratina calcarata
TATTAAGACAATTCATAGTTATTGCTTGATGATTTATCAGTCAAATAAAAGTAAAAAAAGGCTTTGAAATTTGAATATTCATCAGATTTTTCTGTTTCAGGGAAACCAAAGTTTGAAGTAACAGAATTGATAGTTCCCCTTTAATCAAGATGAATAATGTTAGACAGAATGTATCAGTATGCTCTGTTCTCACTTGATCAGTAGAATGAACATGAAACCGGGTCTGTATATGTAGAGGTAATCGTTGCATGACCTGAAATTCTTCCTGGCTGGGGAACAATTAAGGGGGGTCGATAACCCGTTGGCACGCGTTCCGGGTGAGCCGTGTTACCTCACCCTTCCGAGGAACCGGAATCGTCACTTGTCCGGTGGCACGCGATTCGTTCGACGCAAATCTTCTAGCGACAATTCGATCCACTGGTTATACAGTCAGTGGTAAAGTGCACCGGTGTTGTGTCCTTCGCAAAGGAACCACCGACTTTCCCCTCCGAACCTCACGCTTTTGACTTAATTGGCGGCTTCGCGACTGACTTTCTCCTTGGCAACCGACCAGCTTCGAAACTCGTTAAATTGAAACAATCGATGCCTTACTAGAGATTCTCTCGGTTTTCGTACAATCAAAGTGAAAATTTAACACAACTTTTTAAAGTGTAATTCTGCAATTGAGAATTCTGAAGGAAAATCTGCATTGTTCTAATTAAGGTTGTATGAATCCTTACATAAAAACAATGATCAAGTATTGAAATTTTAATATTTATTAAATATTACATTTATAGAACACTGTACAAAGTTTTAGAAATTTCATGAGTCTATTAAAAATTCTATTA
>NW_017179672.1:21690-22360 GCF_001652005.2 Ceratina calcarata
TAAGTATATGCATTTTATTAATTAGTGGCTTTGAATTGGAATTCATTATGAAATAATAAAATAATTACAGAATTGATTAAAAGTATATTGAATTGAGAGAGAGAGAGAGAGTTGATAAAAAATTCTTTTAATGAAAATCAGTGAATGAATACTATTTATATGAGATATTTAATTCAATTGAGGAATATTTGATTAATTAACGACTTGTGAATGGGAGTGTATCTCCCGAGAGCGTTGGTACATGTTTGTAATAAATTCCTTAGCGTGGCTTATTGCTATCATTAAAAGTGGCTGGTCGGTGTCCAAGCAACGCGTACTACAAAGTTTATTCCCGCGTATCTAGTTCGGTCCTGTTTGTCTAATAGTTATTGTAGATCACTTAATTCGCGCGGTGAAGTTCCCGTTTAATCACCCGCGTTCGTTTCAATTATCCCAAAAATTTCTAATCGTAGTTACAGTTTAATGCGAGCTTGTAATCCCATTTATTTGTCAAGTTTGATCTGTTCTCCACGTTCACTTGATTCTATCAATTATCGTGAGTTGGAGATATCAAGTGAAATGTAAAGAGAGAATATGCGAAATAATTAGAGTATCGGTTTTATCAAGAATACAAGCTGAGTTTTAACACTAGAAAGACTGAAACTTAGTATATACCTATATTGCCCAAAGC
>NW_017179673.1:0-601 GCF_001652005.2 Ceratina calcarata
TTTTAATTTTATAAAATTCTGGTTTGGTGTTTATTTTATGTCACAAATTTTAAATTCACCATCTATCGATTAAGTGCAAGAAATAAGACTTGCAATGGAGATTATTTGATTTATGAAGCCGGAGTGTAACGCATGATGCAAATCATTCCATGGCACGGCATGAAACATAGAAACTAGCCAATGGCCCAGTATCCGCCGTTTCTCTCCCGTCAACTTGTCGCCCAAGGTGAGCAGACCTACTCGACGCTGCTTCAATCACGAGCAGAGCAGGGGCAAGACCAGACGACGACCAAGTTCCGTTCGTAGGTGGAACAGAACTGGCCTCCTCTCCTCCTTTCGCTTCTACTGTTTCTTCTTTATTGTTACCTGTCACGCCGACGCGACGTACAAGGGACAGGAGACTCGTTTTCAAATCGTTTCCTAAAGAAATGAGACGCTCATTCCTCGTTTGAAGGAATCACTATTTACGATCTGTTCAAAATACCTTAGAAATATAATTAGGTCATGCAATATGCAAAAGAATATGTTTGTAGCATTACTTTTTATGATTTTTCTATTTAAACATAAGTATAGCATATATTTATATAATACGATTTATTGG
>NW_017179674.1:0-601 GCF_001652005.2 Ceratina calcarata
TGCATATAAGTAAACCTAAATGCACCAAGTCTTTTCGGATAAAACAAAAAGAAAGTTATATTTAAATTCTTAACACTAAGTTCCTTGGTCGGTCGAGAAAGCGAGCTCGATGATAATAGCTAATGAAAAACTCGTCGCTTTCGACAATGCTGGCTCAGGGAAACACGATTTTCTCAGTTTTAATCAGAAGAAAGTCTAAAAACAAAGTCTGAACCGAACCAATCACGATCTAATCGCTGACGCATATCAAATCAGAAATCTCTTATAAATTATCTCTTTGGGATGACGAAAGGAAGAAATTGTCGAAACGTGCGACATGCAAAAAATGAAGGAAAATCGGATAAACCGGGGCTGATGGAAAATCTTTGTGTGCACAACTGTTATTAACAGAAAGAAACAATTGTTCAAAACACAATGCCAAAGTATATCTTACAAATTTTCTAAAAGTTACAAAAATCATAGGAAAAACAAAAAGTATCATTCGGATAACGACGGTTCCATAGCTTAATCGCACAAGAGCTTAATGGATGCAAATGCAAAAATCTCAAAAAAAAAAACATCATAGCATTCTTCCCTTTCATTTTCAATCATTTTCTTATAC
>NW_017179675.1:0-601 GCF_001652005.2 Ceratina calcarata
AGTTCGCCATTTCGACGGTGGAATGGTCGGATTTCGTCAACATCAATAAAATGCCGATTAATGATATGTAACTCATTAATTATCGAAATTAGTCGAGGAATGCACTATTTTTAATTAGAGGAAATGCGTTTTTCTAAGGTACATAAACTTTTAGGATTGACTGTGTAGCCAATACATCCTTAAGAGTCTCGTTTCTGTGAAAGAAATTTAATTAATGAGTGTACATGAAATTAAATTGCCAATGCATTTTTATACGAACTTTAAAAATAGCAAATCTGGTAGAGAATTGGAACCAGTGAATAGCGAATGCATTTATCAAATCCACATTATGTACATCGTCATATTTTATGTTTTATTGATAATTCGACGTGCGAGTCTTTTTATATTCCGCGTCACGATTTCATTCACTTTTCAATGTGGGGGAGTGAGAAACGACGAAAGATCCTAGAAGGGTGGGGGGAAATTCGCGATCAATCATTTCAGGCTGGGGTTCAAGGTATGAAGAAAAAGTATCAAATTTCCAGCGTGGATCAGGGGGGGAAGATATATACTATATACATATATAAAAAAAGAGTTTCCATGAAAACGTGTTCTGGACATC
>NW_017179676.1:0-601 GCF_001652005.2 Ceratina calcarata
TGAGTCCCAGGTACTTCATGTACCGACTCACCCTGACATACGAATCCCCGACACGAATCCACGAGCCAGGTGGCTCAGCGGATCTCGGGAGGCCATGAAACCACATGGCCTCCGTCTTCGCCGGTGCCACCCTTAATCCCAGCTCGCGGATGCGCGCAACGATAATCGCCACCGCCAATTCGGCGAGCCGAATGGTCCTCCCAAAGTCCCCCTCCACGACGATTATAAATATGTCGTCCGCGTAGCAGACGACATACTCATCGTGGGGAAGATCAGCCCGGAGAACTGCATCATACCCGAGGTTCCACAGAAGTGGGCCTAAAACAGACCCCTGTGGGACCCCGCAGTCCACCATCCGGTGGTGCAATTCCCCGTACCGGCCCGGATATTATATCCGCCTGTCGCTTAGGTATGACCCTATTACCTCCTGAAGATACAGGGGCACCCGATGAACGACGAGCGCCTCCCGTATCCTCTCCCAGGGCAAGGTGTTAAAGGCGCTGACCCTATAAGGCGCGATGTAACTTACCGCACCAGGCCGGCCTCGGATGACGAACTGCAGCAGTGCGTTTAACGCAACGTGCTGCCCAAGCCGTCAGCC
>NW_017179677.1:0-601 GCF_001652005.2 Ceratina calcarata
GTATCTCGGCCGCGCGAAGGCCGTCTCGGGCGACGCCGCCTAGCGTCCGCTCCGAAAGCTTGCCGCGTCGGGCCGGTTGCACGTTCGCGAGGGGACGGAGGAAATATGCTCCGTCACAAATTCATCAATCCATAGTGGGATGAAGCAGATGAATTTAAATGCTGCTTTGCAGCATCACGTTGTCGTATCAGATCGTGCCACGTAGAAATCGGGATTGTAAGCTTAGTCCCGCGATTATCCCCAAATATAAGTTCTACAGATGATGTAGGGCCCGCACAGATACTAATTTCTAAATATTTATATGTGGTAGCCGTTAATGCATATCTTCTTCCCAGCATACGCGATGTTTTTTTTAACATATCCAAACAAAAAAGCAGTATAATAAATTGGTGTTCGAAGTGAATTGTAAGAATCATTTATAGTAAAACAGTAATGAAACTTACGGAGTCTTTTCGACAATTGTTGGAAATTCGGGATTTCATTCGAAGAATACTCAATGCGTTTCATGGAAATTTTGCAGTTATTCCAGGAAGATTGACGGTATCATCAATCGCTGGGAATTCGATGTTCCGGGAATTCGTAGCATCGAGTAATAGAAGGA
>NW_017179678.1:0-601 GCF_001652005.2 Ceratina calcarata
TTTCATATGTTGATGTAATAAAGTTTAGGTATATACTTTGCAATAGCCGCTTTTCTGCATCTTATCACCTACGATCGGTTTAGCACACTTCGTCTCGTTTGCCTGTTTTCCGTGGATATCCGCGAATCTTGAATGATCTCGTTGAGATAGTCGTCGCATTCGTTGCTGTTCTCTGTGCGCGTTGAATCGGTGCCTTTCAACGTCTTCGTCGGGTATTTAGAATATGATTTGAAAGGTTTTTCGCGTTCTATATCATGCGCTTAAATATTTTTCTATGATGTATAGGATTATACGTGGTTTTAAGGCGTGCGCCAGGTAAGTCGGATACACATAATTTCATGGCATAAGTACACACAATAATCTCGTTATTGTAATGTTAAGGATGTTTATAATAAAATGTATCAAGACAATAATCTCTTCTCTGTTCTATTTTCACATCCCACGGCTCGTATGATCTCATTTCATGATCAATAGATTCGTTACGTCAATCGATTACTTCTGAAGTATTTGAAATACAAAATATTGTATACGATCTGTTTTGAAAGTAATAACAGTACCTACAACTTTTATTTAAAGCATTTTTCGAAATTTTGACAAAAAA
>NW_017179679.1:0-601 GCF_001652005.2 Ceratina calcarata
GCTACCGCTCGCAGGTGTTTTAGCGGACTGTATTTATTAATCAATGGAGCGAGATGCACAAAAGCATTATTAAAGAGGAAATGAAATAATTGCAAAGTATATGTAAAGGCTATGTCTTTGAGGCAAAGAAAGAATACGAAGCTAGAAGTTCAGAGATGCAGAAAGACACAAGTTGGAAATAACACCTGTACATCGATTTCAGATTGAAATATGGATAAATATATCGACATTTGAACGGAATAAAATATAACACATCCTGCAAACCATGCCAGTTCCTAGTGAAAATGCATTCAGAACAAACCGTAGACAGCCTACAATTGGCTAAAACCGGATGTATCGTTCGAGTATTTTTGTGCGGTTAAATATTATCTTTTGCCCATCAAATCCTCGGAATGAGCAAGGAGAAGACGCGATTAGTGGAAGAACTGCCCGTCCCTGTCAGCCGAACTTTCTCGCGACGACGAGTCATAGTACGTGGATTGGACGATTTATGGCAGGCCGACTTCACCGAAATGCAACCTTAGTATTAATCATTATTCGTCACACTCGGTAATGAAAGCTTCCGTAGTGGAACGATTCAATCATACACTAAAGAACAATA
>NW_017179680.1:0-602 GCF_001652005.2 Ceratina calcarata
ACTGCATCCGTAGACTGCGACCTGCCCGGTGTAGGATATACTGAGGCGGATCCCAACATTGGTGAATACAGCACCTTTCGAGTGCGATCTAAACGGCGAAGGATATACCGAGCGTATTCGTGTATCGCGAACGTTCGACCGACGGCTGTCTCCTGGGGTCCACAGAGAGGACGTACGTGAAGGAGCAGCCACCGTATTCGCGAGGTTACCGAAAACGGGACGTGTTTTTGTCAGGTACCCTTGCACCATGTTTTACTGCATCACAGGGTAAGTGCGCTCTCTAATTGGCGGTGCCCGCCGTTAAGACGGTCTTGGCACTGTAAGTGTACGGTGCACCTCACCACTTAACGGGTCTCAGCCTGGCCGATAAGTTAATTCGGCTTAACATAGGGCTGAGACTTGAGGTTTCCACCCGGAGCCTCCACTCTTACAAAGTGCAACAAGGAGGTGAGNAAGCTGATTCAGCGTGCGGCTCTCAAAATTGACGTGAGCCAGTATTTATGTAATTGTCTTCTACAGTGATCACGGCAGCCGGCGGGAGGAGCGTGGAAACAGGCGTCGCCGCTAAAAGCGAGGAACGGGGGACTTGAGGACGGCCAGCC
>NW_017179681.1:0-601 GCF_001652005.2 Ceratina calcarata
CAGTAGGATCGACTGGAACCAATGGTACAGAATCTATTATTTCTAAAACGAATCCAAAAATACCGAAAATTAAAAGATTTTCGAATTTTCAATCCAAAAATGAAATGTCGAAAAAGTAAACTTGCGAATATTTCGAATGAACTTAAAATACATATGATTTACTGAGTTTCGAAAATATTTTTGATTCCAGACTACCACACATCGAAATTAAATTGTTTTTGAGTGGAACATCCATTTTTGAACAGGACATTTGCGTTTATTTCAAAAATATTTAATGGAAAGACAAGTGGTTTGGATGCATTCGATATTAAATTTGAGATTCGACCAGATTTTAATTCTTCGACTCAAAAATATCGATTTCGATGATTTTTTTACTTGAAAAAATTTGAACAATTTTGATTAAGAACAATTGTATCTCCACCGAAAATACTCGATACAAACAAAGGAAACTCTGTTTGCTCGAAGCTACATTAGATTAAATTTGAAACTCAATTAAATTTTCATTCCTCAATTCCATTTTTCAATGATTTTTTTATTCAGGAATCAAATTTGATTAACAGAAATTATATTTCTATTGAAAGTACTCGAAACAAACAAAGGA
>NW_017179682.1:0-600 GCF_001652005.2 Ceratina calcarata
GCACCCTGATCTACGAGGATTTGTACGATGTCCTTATTTCCTTTCTGAACGGCTAGTTGCAAGGCCGTTTCTCCACTTGCGTCCTTGGCATCCACATCAGCTCCTCTCTCGAGTAGCAATTTGCAAATTTCTTCTACTCCTAGTCGCGTAGCAAAATGAAGCGGTGTCTCGCCCCTTTCAGTTTCCACGTTGACATCGGCACCCTGATCTACGAGGATTTGTACGATGTCCTTATTTCCTTTCTGAATGGCTAGTTGCAGTGCCGTTCTTCCCCAGTTCTCTTTGGCATCTACGTCAGCTCCTCTCTCGAGTAGCAACCTGCAAACTTTTTCTAGTCCTTCTTGCGCAGCAAAATGAAGCAGTGTCTCGCCTATTTCGGTTTTCGAGTTGACATCGGCACCCTGATCTACGAGGATTTGTACGATGTCCTTATTTCCTTTCTGAACGGCTATTTGCAGTGCCGTTCTTCCCCAGTTGTTTTTGGCATCTACGTCAGCTCCTCTCTCGAGTAGCAATTTGCAAATTTCTTCTACTCCTAGTCGCGTAGCAAAATGAAGCGGTGTCACGCCCCTTTCAGTTTTCAAGTTGACATCGGCACCC
>NW_017179683.1:0-431 GCF_001652005.2 Ceratina calcarata
GGAAAGAATTAACATTCAAAGGAGGTAGCAGCTCGGCCCCGCCGATTTGAAAGCGTGGAGACACCTGTATGGTTTCAGGGTCTGGTTCGCGCATAAACATGCCTCCGCGGCGGGAATAAATCTGAATTCGATTTGCCACGAATTTACGACGATATTGTCGCCGAGCAGTGAGTAACGGTGCGAATTCGGAGATTAATATCGTCGCGACCACGCGGATCGTGTCTGCGTAAATTTCCCGTTACCTTCTCGACCGCCTGGAGTGAAGAAAAATTGAATCTCGCATTGAATACAGACTACACGTTGCGATGTTAAAATAAGGGGAGGGAGTAGATCAGATCCGGTCAGATTAGATTTATTATAGTTTCAATTTTCTCCATACTTTCTTAACACTAGATTGCCCAAGGAAGTAATTTTGACTGGTTTTGGGCAAA
>NW_017179683.1:2161-3805 GCF_001652005.2 Ceratina calcarata
AGGTTTAGTTCATATAAGCTCGATCCTAAATCCTATCCTTTGTCTCAGAATTCCCCAAACTTCTGCAGTGGAACTTTTCGCAAACTAAATTATTTTGTTACTTTCGAAAATTATAATTACTAATAAATAATTACTTTTATTTTATTACTTTCGAAAATTATAATGAAACACTTAAACTGATGAAATCAAAAATTGTATTTTTGCATAAAAAAATGCAATTTTATCTTTTGTATTAATTTTAATTATTGATTGTTGCCTGTTTATTATTATAATTAATATACCTTAAGTTTAACTATATTCCATTTCGCATTGCTTATTTACGACCGTAACGGTGAGAGGGATGAGAAGACGGAGCTTGGGGGAAGAGCTTATTGATTAAAACCTGAGAACGAGTCTCGACCTTGCGAGGTCGGTTCAAGCTGCTCCTCGGGCTCCTCGGGAGCGAGCGACGCGAGGAATTCTTCGGGTGAAAAGTAACGACACATGTCGCATCGTTCAGAGCCGCGTCCCTCGCGTCTGAGAGCGATCGGACTCGTATCACCGCGCGCGCGCGCGCGGCGGATCGTATAAGGTCAGATTCGCGCGTTGGTATTCTCAGCGGATCACCCACGCCTCTCCGCGGCTACACCCATTGTTCGGCGTAGGAAGGTCGTTTTCGAGGGGAACAGGTTCGTCCGCGTCGCGAGCCGTGGAATTCGCCGTTTCCCTGGAAACCGGCCGGGCTCGACGACGTGACGACGCGATTTTCAGAGATCAAGATCCTCACGCCATTTGGCGGAACCCGCTCCTCTCGCCGAGATGCGAGAGATTAACTCCGACGAGGGCCCATAATCGGCCCCATCTGCGTAGAAACGCGAGTTAGAACGGAGCAGTTTCACTTGCTCAGAAACAAAATCGTCGTTCATTTCCAACGACGAATATTCATGTATCAACTTTTCTAGCGACTGTTTGAACAGCAGAAGTATTGCTGATAAGTAGACCTGTTTGTGAATTTATGGGGATTGCTGATGCGCGACGCGGCAGGAAGAGGAATCGCCGTTAGGAGGTATTTAGCATCTGGCAAAGGGCAGCGCGTCGAACGGAGGGAGAGATTAGAAGAGGTACATGTACACACGTAGTCATACGTTTAAACGTCTTTAATCCGATGAGGAATTGACTGACAAATCGGCAATTCTCTGGTATGGGGAAGGCACCTACACGGGGCGGCACGTCACGCGCGATCGTTGGCACGCCGCGGCGGCGTGGTATCCAATGGTAACACGACGGAAAGAGAGAGTGGAACGTTTTAATGTCAGGTGGTGCTTCGTCATTGCCGGGGTACTCGCATCGTTCGCTGTCGGAGTGGATGCACACCGTATTTTTACAATTAACGGACGAAATCGCTCGTACGCGAGAGTTACGTCGTGCGTACGCGATTCTAATGAGTCTCCCCTCGTTCGCGATTTTTTTCATCGATCGACGCTCTCACGATGCACGCAGGCTACGTGCGCGAGTCCAACTTTCGCTTTCGGTTCCGGTTAACCGTCGAAGTAAACACGACGGAATTCGCTGCCGGCAGCGAGAATGAAGATTCTACCGATCGGCTTGTAAAACGCTATTCGTTCTGCAGTCACAGTTTTTTCTTTTTTATATAATTTTATAGTC
>NW_017179683.1:5689-7368 GCF_001652005.2 Ceratina calcarata
AAAACAGACAGAACTTCCGGTAGACCTAATAGAAAGTCCTAATTTCTACTCGCTGACGTAAGATAAAATTATAGGAAGAGGAAGCAGTGAGTAGAAATTAGGCCATTTATTATAGCTCTGGCAAAGAAGTCTTAATTTTGCTTCATATTAATAAAATTATGTTTCATCCTGTTTTAAAAACGAACTTATTTGCTAACAAGATTGTACATCTCGTTTTTATCGTTTCGAATGTCGTACCTTGTTCCTCGGATGCACCCTCGTCGATCAACTGGTGGGATCCTGCCAGCACTTCACCATTAGAAACAACTTCGGCGGTCACCTACTCCCGCATGGAATCCCACTGAAACACTCTGGCCTGCACGTGGCCGGTAGCCAATCCCGCCCGACGATGAAAACGCGATCTCAAACGATCACCGATAACGGTCAACGACGTGGGTTTTTGTGGAGAACAAGACGAGGTTGGGAACACCGAGTCAAACGTGACGCGAGACGACGCCCCCGCGTCGAGCACCGAGCTGGTAAACAGTCGAGCGAATTTCGAGGGACCGCGGGGGACCAGACGGACAGGTGACGTAACAGGGAGGGAAATGGTGGAAGAGGGTTGACCGGAGGTTCGAACGCCGACCTCGACGGAGCCGGTGGCCAGTGAAGGCGGATTTTCTGGGACGTCGACAAGGTCGAAGGTAGCGGCGACGACGGGTCGTTGCCACGAATCGTCGCGGAGTGGTGATCGTCAGAGGGAGATCTCGCGATGGCTCGAGCCTATGGTCTCGGGAGAACTGACAGTGGCCTCCGCTCACCGGAGTAAGGTACACCCTACTACCTCACTACTACAACTTACTAGTCGCTGCCAGCCGGTGCACTACCACCAATACCACTACTACTACTACTACTACTACTACTATCTCTCTCTCTCTCTCTCTTTCTCTCTCGCCCCTGGTTTCGTCGTTCCGCGACGCCGATCTCCTCTTGACGGTTCTCTTTCTCTTCGTGTACGACCTATCGCGTTGCCCGCCGCGCGAATCGCTACCAATTCGCTTGATTTTCTCTCCCGACCGCGAAGGTCCTTGGCTACACGTGAAAGGCGCACCCACGTCGACTCCGCCACTCGTGTTTACGGTTCCGTTAAACCGTCTCCGTGTTTTCTTATACTTTTGGTTCTGAGTAAAAATCAGGGGACGTTCGTTAACGTAATCCTTCGGCATGACTGATTTCTCGACTGAATGGATGCAACAGTCGAACCGTGATGCACATGGTATAATCCATCGTGTCTTAGATGAGAGAAAAGTTCACGCGAACCGAAGAGTGTGCAACGAGAGGTTGTTGCAGCGAGTATGACACGCCTAGTAGTCGAAAGAATATCAGGGTGTGACAGGCGAGAGGTAATCGCTCGGTATCTTGAGTACCTATTATTTCTACGCTTTTCCTAGCCGACCGGTTGAAACGCTCCACGGAGCATTGCACTTTGCCCTCGTGAGCTGTTTATTCTTTTTTTAAGGTAGTTATCACATAAACACTCTTAGTTATAAATTTTATTCGAATCACGAAACTTTCGACAAAATTAATTAAACACTTGATAGATACTTTTGCCAAGTTTCAGTGCATTTTATCACATAGTTTCTCAGTTATGTTTAATCAAAGTTGACTACTTTTCGATTATGTATAACGTAATATATAAC
>NW_017179683.1:9354-10089 GCF_001652005.2 Ceratina calcarata
TGGCAGCATTTTACAGCCAAAGTGTAACGCGATTGCATAACAAGAATAAAAGTTGACAGCCTCGAAGCCATTCATGGCGGTGGGTCTCAGGTGTTATAAACTAAATAAATAATCTGCAGCAGCTGGTCTCATCGCATCTGCGTACGTGTCGCGAGGGGAGATTAATAAATCGCCCTGCCCTCCTCCTTTTTCCCTCGGCGGCGTTCGCCGACGCGTGCTGCTCGCGGAAAAATCCGGGTAAGCCCATTTGCCGTAGGTCCGCGTAAATCACCGTCATTGTCTTGTTACTTTATTGCCTTGCTCTACCTCGCGGACCCACTACCAGCCGATCGGGTTTCCCTCTTCTTTTTCTCGGTAACCATCACCTCTCGGCTCCACTCTCCTACCGCAAAAAGTATTACGTCCTACTAAGGATTATTTATTCCACCTTTTTTATCAGTTCCAAAATGTTTCAGTAAAAGAAAAAACTGAGATTAGTATTTGCAAAATATGTACGATTTTAAACAATAGTTAAACTTTCGAACTTTCATTTTTCGTAATAAAAATTTTGGATGTTCGTGAAAATTGTTTAAAAAAATGCATTACAAAATTCTTATGGATGTCCTTGGATTCTTATGGAAGTCTTATGGATGATGAAGAAACTAGTGTAAGATATTGAAATGGGAGGTTCCTGACTTAATTTCAAACAACATTTTCCTTAGCGAAAAAGTTGTCCGAGGCGTAGTTGAGGAGTTA
>NW_017179683.1:10408-12262 GCF_001652005.2 Ceratina calcarata
TGAATACAATTTCAGTAATTTGATTACATTTTGATAGTACATTGAATTCGAGGCCAAGAAAATATTTGTCCCAGATTGTATTGCATGCAAATGATTTTGTTTTTTATGACAGTCACGTGCTTCGCGACGTAACATAATATTTTTATTGCCATACAATCACGAAAAACTAAATATAAAAATTGTTTTAGAAAATGCATTCCTCCAGTCATCTGTTATGTAAAGAGTTCTTCTTCTTCTTCGAGTTCGTTAAAAGTGTTTATCGAAACAATTGTCACGAAAACGTTAACCACGTAAAAATGACTAGGATCGTCGACTGTGGCAGCTCTGACCGAGTTTCATCGTCGGCCTGCAATCTGTCAATCACGCGTTATCTTCGGTCCGCAATAATACATCTTTATTCCTGTCTGGTTACGTGACTCCCTCACGGAGAGGGTACTTTATATGTATATATATGGCGACGATTTTCCGATCTATTTCATAACGTGCGAGGATATCACGAACAAACTATGGACAGTTTTCCCTCGCACGTGTAGTGTTTCACAGTTTAACATTATTCGTGAAAATGTTAAAGATATGTGCTTGCATCTGCTTGGCTCTTTACCTGCTTCGCAAGGATATCGTCCACGCGGTAATATGTACGTTTCTCTGGTATCTTTAATGAATTAGAAGAATTAGGATAATTGTTATTATTTGTGTCGGTGTAGGTGACGAAGAAGGCAATCCTGACGTCGTTTCGAAACTTCGTATGAAAGTTTACAACGGGTTCGTGAACTTATTTCTTTTATTATTATATTANTAGCCAATACATCCTTAAAGAAAAATCAGACCTTCGCGTGAAGTAACATAAAGAATAGTGCGGTTTCAGGATTAACCAGTTAACTTTTTTGTAACCTAAAATGACGAAGATATTCGTAATGAGAAAATTATAAAGTTTTGTATTACGACGAATGTATTCGTCATCGCTTAATTTTACGACGCACGTAGGGGACATATTTTCCAACAAGGTCAAAACAGTTAACTGGTTAACTCAGAATCAGTCCCTGGTTGTACTACGATTTCTGACCCACCCTATATTTTATTATACTATTCATTTTGTGCACACATGCATCACATGTTTTATTATGTTATTAATTTTGTTATATTATGCATTGTAAAATGATTAATATGATTAAAATATGATAAAATGATTAAAATGATAATATGATTATTATTTAATCAACACTACGGGTTATGCTAATATGGTAATGAATCATGAAATCAGAACCTGAAGATATTTTTGATTTTGAAAAAAATACAGGATTGGATCCAGCGCTGCCATTATTTTATCCATCGACTTGTCACATTAGAGCGACCGACGCGAAGGCAGTCGTCGTCCTGCACACTGATGGCGGATTTTATGGGACGCCCATCGACACTGGCACCGTCGACTTTTACGCGAACAAGGGTATCAGTCCCCAGCCGGGTTGTCCCGTAATCATCGGAGCAGGTAAATCATAATGCGTGCCGTTAAGACGTTCCTGTAGCTCGTCACGAGGGGAGATAGAAAATTCTAATAGCGATCGAATATACCAATTACCACCGAGCAACCGGTTATCTCTTTGATTTATAAAGGATCTGCTTACGTTGTTTGCTCAGCCTAATCGGTGTCGTCCGTCGCAAATTAGCAATGGTAGAGAAAAATATTATGCACAGGCATCTCTTTCATACAGAACCTTATTTTCCTTGTGCTGAATGAAAAAGAGAACTAAATTGTCAATATGCAAATTTATAAAACATCAACGGGATGTATTGGCTACACAGTCAATCCCAAAAGTTTATGTACCTTAGAAAAACGCATTTCCTATAATTAAAAAT
>NW_017179683.1:13219-13874 GCF_001652005.2 Ceratina calcarata
GAGTAGGCCCCTTTATGCAAGGAATCATTCCTTTATAAATTGTACTACGATTTCGCAAACACCCTGTATAACTGGGACCGAGAAAGCAGGATGGATTTTTGATTAACGTTTCCGGAGCTGCAGGGATACGTGGTAACGACTCAGTGGGTCTGTCAGATTAATCTGAATCGATTCGATTAGAACGAACCCGCGTCCGCGGGGAGTTTGGTTTATACCAGCTGCCGAGCCGCGGTCACGCATGTTAACAGCACAATTAACTACGCATCGGATCGGTCTTTGAATGGTCGGATATCTGCGGAGCGGACGCGTATTTCAATTAGGCTCGCCGCGACCGAACATTACTGTTAGCCAGTTCGGCATGTGACTCGGTTGTAAATTACAATTAAGACCGGCCGTTTTGAATAGAACTACAATTTTTCTCTGTACTGTAAGTACGTATAGTGATTTATCTCATGCCAGCTTCACTCACCTAGAACACACACACTGTGTTTATATTGTCGCACGCTAATTTATTTGTACGTACAGGAAGTTCCATTCTAATAGGCAAATTTTTCATCCTAGTTAGGCAGATTAGAAAATTTCCTTTCGCTGGATTAATCGTAAAATGATTGATGACATTCTGTTTTATTAAAATCGTTTGCTCTTTCATTGTTCA
>NW_017179684.1:0-600 GCF_001652005.2 Ceratina calcarata
TTCTCCAGGTGTTTCTTTAATCAAAACCAGATTGGAAAAACTTATAAATTAATTTCCGTAAAACATGACCGGAGTTGTTTGCTTTGAACGAACAAAACAATAATAGTTAGTCGCTGGTGGAAATTCGCGGAGGCGAGTCAACGCTAGGTAAATAAGTAGTATGATCGCCTGCTGGCCAGCTGATGCTGTTATAAATAAACAGACTCTGAGTTCTGCTGTTAACTCGGCATGGAGGATGACAGAAGCCGATTTTTAATTAACCCTAAGTTAATACTGCGTTGCTCCAGTTGGGTTTATCTCGCAAATCTGTGTGCTTGACGTCTCCGTCGCTAGGAGGCTTGTTTACAAACGGTTCGCAGAGATTTTATTATCATATTGATGGCTCGATGGAAAGAAATCAAGGATAGAAGAAAATAGAAGTGAGATAGGGTACAGCTTGAGAGGGGAATCTTAAGAGGATGATAGCTTTTGTTATCGTTACATGAAATCACTGTTGATAAATAATTTCATGTGAAGATAAAATAGACATTAGGTGATATGGCAATTCTTTATTCTCACTGCAATTTGTTATTTAGAAGAACAGCTTTTATTATTATTACA
>NW_017179685.1:0-600 GCF_001652005.2 Ceratina calcarata
CTGATCCTCCTTCCTTCTGTCCTTCCTATTCCGATCGTACACCGCGTAATACCGTGTCCGACCGCTAACAGAGAACGAACATGGACATCTCCCGGCACCGGGGGGGGCGTACGCCCGAAAGAGGGACAGAGAGATAGAGGGAGGGACGGAGAGGCAGCCGAATTCCTAGCATACCGCGGGGCCAACTGGTTAGCAAGCGATTTACGATATTGTAAACCGATGCGACGGCGGCGGCCGTGCCCACCGCCGAACCTCAATCTAATAGTGGCGACTTCGACCTCCAATGCCAAAGGCACGTCGACGGTAACGTCGTCGCTCGGCACCGATTTTACTTCCGCAACGATCCCCCGTTCAAACGGCTCTACCAACCCATCCACCCCCCTCGTCGTCCCCCGCTAATCGAGTTCGATAATGCATATAATTACAAATATTTCCAGATGCGATTTCCTAATCAGAATCACAGACACCTAAATTTTTGCACACGATATTCATGTAAGGAAAGTATTATTTAATTTGAATGTGTCGCGCGAGTTTTATGTAACTTCCGTTAACCCATTCGCTGCCAAGGACGAGTATACTCGTCTTTGGCAGGGTGTCACG
>NW_017179686.1:0-600 GCF_001652005.2 Ceratina calcarata
CCCTACACATGAATTTTCGATCCAAACATCCTTTTGCAAGAAGTTCAAACGTAATTCCTCCTTTATATTACTATTCATTCCATTATAGTATATTAAATTCTATAAAAGAGTTGCTTGCAATAAGACTGGAATACCTTCTATATAAAAACGAACGGTACTTCTGCACTTCTAAATTCAATGAATCATAAAACTAGACAATAATAGTAAGTTTAATCTATTGACTTGAAAAACAAAAGAAAGAGCTCCACGAAGTTACTATTTATTACAATAGCAATATTATAGTTTCGAAATTGATTGAAAGATCCTTATCGATTTGAAACGTATCGCAGCAAAAAGCAACAGGTAATCTAAGATTAATGCTAAAATCGAGCCGCGTTTTCCTTATTGTTAGATCACGTAGCGTGCCAGTAAACGTACATAGGAAACTCGACTCTCGCATTGAAATCTCACCTACGCGCGTACACATCCACAGGTATGTACACTATTTATGCCTGGAAACTTCCATGATCACACGTTTTCAAATGTACATACGTGATGCATCCACGTATAGGTGTTACATGTATTTGCTTAATTAGTCTGCCAGGTATCAACTGCAAAGCA
>NW_017179687.1:0-600 GCF_001652005.2 Ceratina calcarata
GTCCGTGACCCCGTAATCCTAAAGCTTCATGATTTCATGGTTGCGCATATCCGCCGAGATTTCCGGGATTTTTGCACCGAGGTGAAAGTAACGTTCACTTTCGCAGTGATCACCCAGGGTTTAGCATCCAGGGTGGACTTTTCACGGACGACCTCGTTCACACGTTATTGCCGAAAAATACTGGACCCGTGAGGAGACAATCGTCCTCGCACACAAAAATTTAGAGATATTTTAAGCCGAGGGGTAGTTTTATGGCGGCTGCGGTGGTCAGAGCAAATATTCGTCCGCGTGCGAGGATACGTTTCTTGTGACTAAAGCTCCGCGGAAACCGTGGTTTGCTCGTCGATCACGTCTTTCTCGTTCTCGTTTTCATTATGCAGGAGATTTGCATTTCCTGTTAATTGTTTTCTTCTTAGTTAATTATGCTGTATACGATTTTAAACTTTCAACGCATCGTAGGTCGTATACAACCTAAACTTCCAAAGTCAGCCCTTCGTAGAATACCATTTTCACGCAAAACAGAAGATCATGCTGTGAGGAGTTAAGTGATCCTAAATTGTTATTTATCTTATAATACATAATTTAATAAAAATATTCAAA
>NW_017179688.1:0-600 GCF_001652005.2 Ceratina calcarata
CTCCCGCACGTCGGGAACAATATGATTATAATAAAGGTCTTGAGGCATACTTCGAAAGACGTATTTAAAAATAGAATATAAAAGTTGGGAATATTTTTATAATTAGTATTACTTACGAAATTGAAAGAAGGGTAAATAGTGTAAATATATCAAAATATTCCCAGATATTCTGTTTGTCACGACTTGAACTTTTACAAAATAGAATAAATCTTCCTGTCCAACTAAAACTTTTCTCAAGAAAATAAGTAAAAGCGTATGATGTTAATGTTTTGTAACAGTTTCCTCAGAACAACAAAGCTAATAGTTGAAAAGTAAAAATGAAATCACAACTAATTGAAAATTTCAACTGTTACATACAAACCCTGCATTTCTCCATCACTTTCTCATAAATAGAAGTGTATCGTAAAATACGATTCTATTTAAAGATAAAGAATCTAATATTATACATACGTTGCATGTTCATATAAAAAAATAATGAATACGTGTCTTTATTACATTTCTCTATTTTCTTATGTACAAAATGTATTGTCCAATATGTCATTGTTATGTACAAAATGTTCTGTCCACAGTTAAGCAGTGTTATATTATAGATATATTGCA
>NW_017179689.1:0-600 GCF_001652005.2 Ceratina calcarata
TGCGGGTCCGATTTCGGTAACGACGTTCCTTGATGTAGAACGGTCCGCAGTAGTCAATTCCGCAATTGTAAAAGGGTCGTTCCTTGATAACCCGAGATGCTGGGAGATTTCCCATTATATAATTAGTGGATGAAGGGTTACAACGAAGACATTTAATGCAACGACGAACGATTTTTCGAGTAACATTCTTCCCATCTATGGGCCAATAAGTCTGTCGTACGGTGTTCAAAGTGGAAGTGATGCCTTCATGGAAATTAGAGCAATGTGCATCTCGTATGATCAGATCAGTGATGTGATGATTCTTCGGCAAAAGAATGGGATGGTTCTGTTCGTATGAGAGATTTGAATTTTTTAATCGACCCCCTACTGGAATTATTCCATGGTCATCGAGGAATAGGTTCAGAGGAACCAACTTGCTTTTTGGAGGAAGTCCGTCTTTATTTTTTAATTGTCGAATTTCATCGGAGAATGCGGTTGAGTGTAAAAGGCAGATGATGCGTGTATTCGCATGTTGTATTTTCTCTACCGTCAATGGACCTCCGTTATGTGTGCGTCGACCAAAACGTAAAATGTAAGCTACTACTCGTCTTAATTTTTTGA
>NW_017179690.1:0-600 GCF_001652005.2 Ceratina calcarata
TTTTACTTAGGCGAAAAGTAGCAAAGTATGGTACAGGTGCGCCGTCGCGAAAGGGGTAAAAGAGTCGCGAACAGAGAGTCAGAGAAGACCTCCCTGATCGCCACTGACGTGGCTCGTATCGGTATCGTTTTTTTATTTCGTTCGCACGGACGTCCGACGAAGACCTTTTCGGTATTTCGTTCTACTGAAAACCCGCATTTCTCTGCGTGATCAAAATCTGGTGTTCCCGCTCCGAACCGTAGAAATTCGTATCTCCTTTCTCTACTACACACATGCGTTTACCATGCAAGACGGCACAGAATGATGTATAACATGTCCCGTGACGTGGCCACCGCCGAGAACGACGATTCGGTCCAATTTTTGCCACGAGAATAACAGAACCGTTGGCCGATGCGACGATGGGAAACGAAAAACTGTGATGTTGTGCGTCCCGTCGATCAAACTCATCAAACGCCGAGGTATTCGGTAAACCAAGTCAGAATCGGTGAATGAAATTGTCAACGCAACGAAAAGCAATGATAGTATAGCGTCCTGACCGATAGTACCAAAGATCAACTGAATGACCGCAGAAGTACGACAAGCATGCCGCGATACAGTTTT
>NW_017179691.1:0-600 GCF_001652005.2 Ceratina calcarata
ATAATTCCATATATTCTTCTTGTATAGAAAAATAATTAATAATATATTGTTGCATTCACACATTTTTTTTCTTCATCAATGGAAAATTGATTAATTCGGAACGGACCACCTATGCATCGCACCGGTTGTGTGACCGTCGCGAAATCGACGATGCGCACAGTAGCGATGGCTTCTAGAATTGGCAACGCATCGAGCCTGATGGATACGAATCGTTAAGATGATATCTCCGTGGCGAGCAGCTTCATTCATGGCTGCCGTCTGGGTGATCCGGAGTGTCGTCCCGGGAGCATGTTCATTTGGCTCCTCTCGAATTGCCGATGCATCATAGTCCCCACCGGGACAGCTCGCGATCCGAGATAGCGTCACGCGTCCGTGACAACGGGGAAAAGATTAAACCGTCGCGGAACGGATGCGACATTTTCTTTTTCCTTTATCCAGCCGGAGCTCGTCATTCCCGGCGATTGGATCAGCGATTTTATTTTTCTTACAACGGCAGATCGTCGTCATCCTTTCCAGTTAGATGAGAAATTTCTTTCGTCCAGGCGGAAACTGTTCTTAGATAAACGTTATCTAAGTGTGTGTGTGTGTGTGTGTGTGTAT
>NW_017179692.1:0-601 GCF_001652005.2 Ceratina calcarata
AAATAATATCTTTTACTGGTGGTGGCAACTGTGGGCCTTCAAACCATATGAAGTCGTATGTACTAGATTGTGTAAAGACCGATTTTTCCTGCTCTTCACACGAAGAGACTGACACTGTAATTGTTCACTGTTTAAAAATCGAAAATTAATTTCAATAAATTCGATTCGCGGAAGTCAGTTATTTTGCGCGACCTTCGGATTGAGGTTTTTCTTCGAAGGTACGGATCGAGCTAACCGCGATANAATCGAAGAATTCGAATTTGAGTGTGCAGAGTGGGAAAAAGGATTAAACGCTAGTGAGAAAACGGATAAGCGCGACTCTTCTATGCCACGCGCCGAGGTCGATGTGCGCGCGTTAGAACGCCGATTCCGTCGGAGTCTACGATGGATCGTCACGTACATTTAGTCCTCGATTTCTCGAGCTAGACAAAATTTCACTGGGGCCCCTCGAAGTCTCCGATGTTTACTTGCTTTTAGTATAGGCTGGAAACTTGGTTTTCGGCCCTGGTCGAACATACAGTCGGCTCGAAAAATGCCGCGCCGCACAGCACCGCACGCTCTGTGAGGATTGACCATAACTCGCCAAAAGAAGAGCACAAGG
>NW_017179693.1:0-600 GCF_001652005.2 Ceratina calcarata
TAGTTTTTCGGTTAGTCTCCGTTGAAATTCACCTTCTTCTAGGGTTCTCAAGAGGGATTCATTTTTGTTTTATACATATATGGGATACAAGTCGACTTATAGGCGTTTAAGCCAAATGTGGCTTGAATGGGCGATTATATCCTCAAGTATTCCTCAGTATTCCGCTTACCAACTAGTTTTTCGTGTAGTTTTCGTTGAAATATACCTTCTTTTAGGGTTCACAAGGGGCATTCATTCTTGTTTTATACACATGTGGGATACAAGTCGACTTATAAGCGTTTAAGCCCAATGTACCTTGAAAGGTCGCATATATCCCAAAGTATCCCACAGAATACCGGCTACCAACTAGTGTTTGGACAAGTTTCCGTTGAAATACACTGTCTTTAAGTGTTCTGAAGAGGCATTCATTGTACTTTTATACATACGTGTGTTACAAGTCGACTTATGAGCGTTTAAGCCCTAGAATAAGGTGAGTTTCAACGGAGACTACCTGAAAAACTAGTTGGTAAGCGGAATACTGAGGGATACCCCGCGATATAGGTGCACCTTCAAGGTACATTCGGCTTAAACGCATATAAGTCGACTTGTATTCCACATATG
>NW_017179694.1:0-600 GCF_001652005.2 Ceratina calcarata
AACAGAACCGGCAAACTCGAATTCATATTTTAACTCGGCAATTGATGCCATAGAATCAGAAATATTGCGTAATCCTAAAACTCTATCGTTTTCCAATTGCTCCGCTTTACGTAGAACACTTCCATTATATAAATGAGCCGGTTGTACGTCACCATATGTCATTAGCTCATTAGCTTTCTCTCTTCTCCATGCATACGTTGACGAAGCATATAGTTTCTTAACGACACTCGTTCTCTGCGCACTGCGCAATTGCCGTATTTTTATGTGTTTTATACTTATCGTATCATTCGTGGATACGTGGATTTCAATTCCATCTATCGTCGGTTTGTTCGGACAATATGCATTAATAATTGTATTACATTCCGAACACTCTCCCCAAAATTTAAGGTACATTTCCCCCTCGTTTTCATTAATTTTTGCATTTTTGAATGAAAAATAGCATGGAAGTTTTAACACTTTCCACAATTCTTCTGTCACCCGTTCACGGATTTGGAATATCTCGAAAAAGGTGGAAGTTAGTTTCCACCCCTATCTTCCAATCGCGGTACAAACGGATCCCCGGGGGTACAAACGGGTACAAACTACGCTTAATCGAATGAC
>NW_017179695.1:0-600 GCF_001652005.2 Ceratina calcarata
CTCTTTCCCTTATTCACAAATGGGTTCTCCCTTTTACTAATCGTAGAACTTTTTTTCCACATAAGAAAACATAACGATTTCACTGAATTAGAAACGAAAATGCCTTAGCCATTGCTTGACCTATAAAATAATGAAGTCAAAAATCACTTCCGTGATCACATTCTAGATAATAGATCTCTTATAAAGTAGTGTATAAAATAAAGTATCGTAGTATTACGCGATTTTCGAAAGAGTTCATAAAAATTAACAAATTATTTAGTAGAATAAATTATTCACTGGTATCTACATGTAAAGTATTTCTCGAAGAATTACAGTTGTGGATTTCAAGGAGATACAGGGGAAAATATGATCTCGATGTATTTGTATATATGCATGAATTCTAAGAGCATTGAAACGGGCCCCCAGGCTCCTCTGCGGAGCGTAAGGCCCAATGCATCACAGGTAAACAGGATCCCAGAAACTGAAAGAAGTAGTCTCTGTCGAATGGCACAGGTA
Source organism: Ceratina calcarata (assembly GCF_001652005.2). Classification (NCBI taxonomy): domain Eukaryota; kingdom Metazoa; phylum Arthropoda; class Insecta; order Hymenoptera; family Apidae; genus Ceratina; species Ceratina calcarata. The sequence continues at coordinate 496 of NW_017179695.1, forward strand.
GACAGAGACTACTGTGAGTTGTGCAACTCTTCAATAGATATTGTAAATACGAATTTTAAATTCTACTCTTAATTCCTTGTGTAGACGTAATAACATAATATAATT
>NW_017179696.1:0-600 GCF_001652005.2 Ceratina calcarata
AGTCTGTATCGACTGGCTTCAGTTGGGTGTGCAAGATTTGAACGCAGAGCGCGCTAGACGGTAGCTTCGTCTTAGCTTTGGCCGATAATTCAGATTTAAAAATATAAGAATTCTAGATTATTTCAGATGTCATTAAATGGCAGGACTGAAACGAAATGATAGTCGTAAACGCAAGACGTTATATGAACCTCAACGTGGGCCATGAAACTTACATTAATGTGAATGCCTATTCTCTGAAAGAAGAATGTTTGTTCTCAAGTAGCCATTATATTATACGATCGCCCTCTAATGCTTTTTATTGCGCAGAAAAATATATTTTTTCTGCTATCCTCGCAGGCATAAACCTTAGAAGAAGTTAAAGCGTTAATAGGACACTTTGATTTCTTTATATCTTACTTACTGTTAATGGAAGATTCGTCATATGTCGACTTTTTATTTCCATTAGAATCTTGGGAATATTCAATTATAGTTTAGAATTGATGAGTTTAATATTCAATTCCTCAATCTTACCAAAGGGACTACAAATTCTTAGAATAGAAAAAACTATACTTTCCAACAGTTTATTGAATTTAATGAAAGACAAGGATAATTCATTTCATA
>NW_017179697.1:0-600 GCF_001652005.2 Ceratina calcarata
TAATTGTAAATTTCTGCCTTTTGACCCATATTATGGTCGTAGAGTGCATTGTTCTTTCCGAAATGATAGAGTAATAAAGTTATATAATGAATGCAATAGGTGATGTGTCTGTATGCAGTATCGTTAAATAAAGATTGCGGAATTATTTCCATGATCCATCTTTATGTATATGCACTAAGAAGGCATTAGCAATGACAATTTATTTCTGGGATTGCACAATTCTTAAAAAACAATCACATCCTATGGCGTCATTGTAAATTTCTGCCTTTTGACCTATATTATGGTCGTAGAATACATTATCAAGAATACATTATTAAGGAGTAACATTGAGTATTTAAGACCATCCAAACGAGTAGCATTGTGTTTAATTTATTGGAAATTTTATTATGTATATTTTCCATTACATACAGCATGTTTATTTTACCTCTAGAACCCAAAATTATGTCTACTACTATTAGTAATAGAAAATTACTAAATAGGACATACTTAATTTTGATACTTTTTATTAAATAAACCAAATACATTCTATTTAGTAATTTTTTGCTCGAGTTACATTTGGAGGACCTGAAATAAATCCATTATTTTTTATCTTAATAAAAA
>NW_017179698.1:0-601 GCF_001652005.2 Ceratina calcarata
TTTAGCCGACTAAAAGTATCGTTGGCTACTATCGACTAAATCGATAGTTTTTAGTTGATGGTGCCCATCACTATGCTAAACATATTTTTGTTCACATAGAAATCGTTCGGATACGATGTCCACATTTTTGTGATAGATTCTTATTGCCGCAAGAATTGTTCATGAATTTTTTCAGATTTTTAGGTTTGGTGCGTCAATGCGAAAAGATTCAAAAATTATGTACGTATGTATGTATGTAACTATGTATGTACGTATGTATGTATGATCCTGTGAAAGTGATTATTCATATATTTTTCGGTTTTTCGACTATTTTCATATTGTGCGCAACTAGAATGCCCTTGAGTTATAGGTCGCTGGATTCGTCTTAAAATCGGTAATAATCTTATCGAAAAAGAAATACATGGTTCCATTTGAAAAAGTGGAGTTGACCTTAGCGTAGCTTCAGCACCTCCACCAGTAAAAAANAATCGTTAGTTTGAGAGATATTGCTCTGTAACACTTTATGTGCTCCACCCTGTATATAAATCTTTTATGAAATTCCTATCATCCACGTGTCGTTTAACTGTATATAAAAAAAAGCACGTGCTTTTCCTTGAACACG
>NW_017179699.1:0-600 GCF_001652005.2 Ceratina calcarata
TTTCTTGATTTAAATTGATACTCATAAAATCAAATAGGTTAGGATAATGAACTGTAAAATAATTCAATGGAATATTAATGGTCTAAAAGCACATTATGAATATCTCCAAATTCTCATGAAAGAAATAGAACCTGATCTAATCTGTATCCAGGAAACAAATTTCAAAAACAATAATTATTTCAAAATTAAAGATTTTGAAACTATATATAAAAACAGAACTGATTGCTTAATAGCTAGTGGTGGCGTTGCTTGTTATATAAAACATTCTCTTTTATTTAATGAGGTGTCATTAAACACCAATTTGGAAGCAGTAGCAATTTCAATTTGGATTGCAAATAAAAGAATAACCTTTTGTAATTTATACATTCCAAATAATCATAGACTCAAATATTCTGAAATATCCAACTTAGTAAGCCAACTCCCTAAACCCTTCATTATTTTAGGGGACTTTAACAGTCACAATACCTTATGGGGTTCGAAAGTCTCTGATCAAAGAGGACTAATAATTGAAAAGTTAATAGATTCAGAAAATCTTACTCTTTTAAATACAAAAAGTTCCACTTATTTCAACGTAGCCACGGGAAACACAAGTTGTATAGA
>NW_017179700.1:0-600 GCF_001652005.2 Ceratina calcarata
GAAATGAATTCTATTTATGATTTGAATTGCGGTCTTAAAATCTTTTCGTTCTGATTCTTTAATTGTCACAATAGAACGAACGATTTCCAACCACGTGGACGTCTGTGCGAGCTACCTGAAAGCACGGTGAATTGTCGGAAAGCAGGCTTAAACGATTGCGCTTGAGTGTCGTTAACGTGTCCGAGACATCTCTCATGCACTCTTAGGGTCCGATAAGGTACAGCAATGCGGTAAGAGGCCTAGCTGCATCATGAAAGGAGTGTTCGAAAGAAAGAGAGGGAATGAAGCGTGCGGGAGTATGGGAACGTAGAGGAGGCTCTGGTCGAGGAGGAGAGGGTTGGTCGGCCTCCGATAAAGGGTCGTATACCCCGAGGCGACACGCGTGGACGCTGCTATCCCCGTGTATCTGATTTGACGGGTTCTTTCTCTTTCTTTCTATCTCCCTCTTGCGTTGCACATCGAATGTTTAAGACTGACTTTGCCATAGTAATTCGTTCACTTCACTAATTCACTAAATGAGACTATTTAAAATTGATCAATCGAAGCAGATAGAATTTATAAAATATATGAAATCTGGAATCCGTAGTCTATGCCCGTATT
>NW_017179701.1:0-600 GCF_001652005.2 Ceratina calcarata
CATCTATATAATATTGTGTGTAGATACATGCATGTACATATATACACACACACGCACATTCTTTCCTGTATGCAAGAAAAATAGCTCTCTGAATGTGATTCAATTGGAATTGTATCATCTTTGGATCGCGACCAAAAATAGATTTAAGTAACAAGTTATAGGTGGGGGTGTTCTCGATTAAGGATGGTCGATCGTAAGACATTGGTCGCGCGTGCGACTTTCAAGAATCGGATTTAACGCTAACGGTACGCGCTAACATAAATAATGTAAGAAATACACACGGTGAACGTTTCTTCTTTCCTTTTTCTTTTTTACTCCGTTTCGTTGTTTCCGACATGTAAATATAGTAGCTCAAAAATATAGCACAAATATATTCAAAATTAAGTCTCCTTAAAAAGTACTATGTATAACAAAGGTAAAAGAGAGCCAGTCACAAAAATTGGGATTGACCATCCTTATTCTAAATCATAACTTTTATCACCGACGATGATCTTCCACGATTAGTCGATATGCAAGGTGCAAAAGCATTTTTTCATATTATTTCAGTATTTCTTTTTTCTTTTTTTATTCTTTTTATACTGATTAATCTATACTGATTAA
>NW_017179702.1:0-600 GCF_001652005.2 Ceratina calcarata
CGACCCAAACGAGACTCCTGGAGATATCGTTGCCGCATTTGACTAGAAAGGATACCGCCTTAGAGGCGTTCAGGCATAACCCCACGGACGGTAACTTCGCACCACCGGCCGCTCAACCGAGTGCGTGAACCAAATGTTCGAACCTGAGGTTCCTCTCGTACTGAGCAGGATTACTACCGCAACGATTAGTCATCAGTAGGGTAAAACTAACCTATCTCACGACGGTCTAAAACCAGTTCACCCTGTTGGTGGGTGAACAATCCGACGCTTGGCGAATTCTGCTTCGCAATGATAGGAAGAGCCGACATCGAAGGATCAAAAAGCGACGACGCTATGAACGCTTGGCCGCCACAAGCCAATTATCCCTGTGGTAACTTTTCTGACACCTCTGGCTGAAAACTCTTCAAGCCAAACGACAAGCTTGCGAGGATGATCGAATCCAGTGGCTGTCAGTATCAGTATTAGTGCACTTTGCCCCGGTTCCTACCCTATCGATCGCCAACCTAGGCTCTGTATATCTCTCGCCTTGCATCGCCACCTCTCTTTTCTCGCGAGGTAATGGTCGATCCTCACAGAGCGTGCGATGCGATGCGATGCGCT
>NW_017179703.1:0-600 GCF_001652005.2 Ceratina calcarata
ATTATTAAATTCTCTGATTTTATACATATTTAATAAATTATTAGAAAATTGTTGCCTTCGTTATATGCAATTATTTATCAATTCTAAAAAATTGTTAAAGACTGTTTAATAATTTTTTTATATTTAAATCCTGGTGTATGATAATCTGTGAAACGTGTATTAAGCTGTTGTACTGGGGAAAAATGATCGGGCGTGTCGAGTATCGGCAAGACGTCGAAGAACGTGAACTATGAGGGACAGGGAGCATCGGATTCTTGGGTATCGCGTGTTATCGTGGCCCGCGAGCCACTTGCGGGTGGCGTATCGCATAGCAGCACGTAGCCTCGCCAGATTGCGATGATTCTGCACCAGGGCATGGTTAACCGAAGCCTAGGAGCCACCGTTTCATATCCCCCGACATTATTCGGATTGACTTTGCACCACACCCCGGCCCGAACCATTAATGGCCAATCGAATTCCAGTGGAGATCCTCGTTAAAAGTGAAATTCCTTTGGCTCGATTTTCGATAGCCAAGGCATTTAGAAATTGCAACATTACATTTTCTTATCATATGTTTTTCGCCATTTAATATATCATTTACAGTCGAATTTTATAATTCAC
>NW_017179705.1:0-599 GCF_001652005.2 Ceratina calcarata
TAAATGTATGTATTAAATGTATGAAGTCTCATTGGGTTTCATTATCGTATAACAAGTTCAAGTAGCAGTTTTTTAGGCAGATTTGCAGTAGATAGAAAAACATTATTTCGAACTGCGAATGAATTTAATCGTGGCCTGTTGGCATTCTCTTGAAGGAGCCGAAGGACCCTTCCCCTGAAGCACGGCCTCTAAACAGCTCATACATTTTAATGGGCCATCAAAGTACACTTACGACACGCGGGTTATCCGAACCCCTCTGTTGCGACTGGCCACCGGTAATAATCGTGAAACCGATTCCGGGGGCCGTCGTTTACCGACTTAACGCCTGCTATAAATAATAATCCGTTATCAAACAAACGGGTGACGCGGCAAATGGCAGGTATTTGTACATCTCGAGATGGAGTATCGATTCCACGGGGGCAAATAACGTGAACAGGCGTTATATAAATTTTCTATAAGGCAGACGAGCCCGTATTAGCTTTGCCAAAGTACCCTTGCAACGTCTGTTTATTCTCGTGGCCACTGATGGCTCATTCGTTTATTTAATTTATTAAATCCAGCAGTGTTCCGTTTAAGCTGTTGTACGAGCAGTAAAACCT
>NW_017179706.1:0-599 GCF_001652005.2 Ceratina calcarata
GCTATAATTATTATTATTATTATATCATAAAACTAACAATGACAATGGTGGCTGTTGGAAGGTAATAAAAGTTCACCGAGGAGAAAGAGAAGCAAGGGGATCAATCGAAAGAAAAGTTTTCTAATTAATCGAAGGAAAGCCTGGATAACCGAGGAGAGGCCCCGATGAAAAATTCTATCGCGTTCCATGTCGCCTCCGGCGAGAATCCAAAGATGTTGATCAAGATTACCAGCCAGTGGGAGATTACAGGCCATATAACTAGGTAGAAAGGGGTGAGAGGAAGGCGGGAGATCATTTCTCTCTAAATCGTACGATTCTCCCGCTAAATCAGCACCCTTCGTCCCCTCGGTCACCACCGCTGGGTGCCACCCTTTCCCCGATTGGGAGCTCGTTAAAAAGAAATTGCCACGTAATCGATACGGCCGGAATCTCGGAAGTCCGCGTCGATCTACGAACGGTCCTCCGGCGTCGGAGAGCCACCCACATAAATTAGGCGTCCGAGGGAATAATAGCTAATGGATGAAACAGAATCTCACGTTCTGCCGGGGGAGAAATGAGAATTAGATGGAGTATGGCAGAGTCCGAGGCATGGTTGAGGA
>NW_017179707.1:0-599 GCF_001652005.2 Ceratina calcarata
TTAATTGTACAAGTATGAGTTTAGTTAAGAGTAAGCTATTTCCCTGGCAGGGCGACAATTTACAATTAGTGGTACCACTCTTTATGTGAAATGAGAAAAATTATATAACGATCAATCGATCCCGCTATCCTGCTCTGTATCGCAATGGTTGATCGTGTTATCATCGTCTCAAGTCTGTCGCGTCTTTGACAAAATGTATCTCTCACAGATGCAGGAAAGAAAGGAAAAGCATCGTCGTTTACATGAAATAGTGTATCAAAATGGAAAATTTTCGCGCCATTGTCGTGTATGCGTGTTTTCTGCTTGAGTAGCAATTTGACAGCTTTACGAGTAACACCGTTTTTTCGTAGCATGCGCTATTTGCTATATTTGAGTGACCTTGGAGGATGCCTTTGATTTGTTAACGGTAAATTCTACGAAGCTTAAAGGAAAAGAAAAATGGAAATAAAAATAAAAACGAAATGTGTATCGTTAAACCGCTGCTGTTGTGTACCGGCAGCCGCACTTAGTTAGAGTCATGATTAAAGAGGAAAAAAGAGATGAAATGAAATGAAATTTGACGTATGCTCAATTAGAGAACATGTTTGCGCATAATTAAG
>NW_017179708.1:0-599 GCF_001652005.2 Ceratina calcarata
ATGTTTCCGAAAGTATCGTCGCCAAGAAATCCCGAGGATTTCGACGCATGAGTAATAAAATTGTCCTTTCGACACTTGAAAAACTACCTATAAGTGAACAGCGGGGGTCTGACCCGTACTTTTGTTCCCCGAGCTGCCGACTTTCGGCTGTCACTGGGGCCTTCCAAAATCTTGGGCTTTTACACGCCTTTAGTATACATGTAGACTGTAAAGCATAGCTTCTGTAGGTATTGACCATAAGGCCGCCACTCTTCAGCGGCTGATTAAGACCAGTGGGGGTTCTAGGCGGTAAAAATTTCGGTCCCCCTCCAAGAAGAATTTGGAGAAAACTCTCATTATGTTACAAATAAACAGGAAAAGTAATTAAAAAATTTTGGTCAGGTCCATTTTCGAATTTGCCCCCTTAACAATCAAATTGTCCCCTTGTAGGGCCCACGCCCCAATTTAAGGGACCCTATATTGGGAAACACTGTCTTAAAGTGTACATATGCAAAATTTGGCGCAGATCGATGAAAAGACTCAGGTCTTATAAAGTGATACTTTGTTTTATTCTTTTAAAACCCCTCCTCAAAATTAGTGCTTTTTAAGAGAAATTCAAA
>NW_017179709.1:0-599 GCF_001652005.2 Ceratina calcarata
ATTTAATATCATTATTGCGGATTTTCTGCATTTATAAGGAAGTGTATGTGCAGAACTTACATCTTGCCATCTGGAAAATTATACAAAATATTAAAAGCTGTATCGATATTTCAATGTTTAAGTGATAAAAGAAATATTTATCTAAAATATATTTTAAACTGACATCATAAACGTTTTAATTTCTTCCCATTAACAACAGTTTTCCCATTAAACTATTTGCAATTTGAACTTACGAGAGAAGCAGGAAGTAAAGCTCGTTTTGCATATACGCAGAATTTGACTTTTGCACTGTAATGAAATTACTAGGAATCGGGAAACTTTCACGCTAATCGATTCCGGCGTTAAAACTCGTTTGAGCCACCGCTACGCCCTCGAAATTGCTCGATGCATTTCGATCGTCTCTAGCGAAACTCATCGTCGATTTGTCAAATCGTATCCGCCCTATGTGTCGCCGGGACGTTTTAAGGTCGATCTCGAGGTAGATAAAAACGTTAAGTGAAGTTTTCATAGCGCGATATCGACTTTGTCTGGACGTTGTTTCGCTTAGTCATCTTCTCAGCGCATTACGTGCATGCAGGATGAGTTACAATAAGCTATTA
>NW_017179710.1:0-599 GCF_001652005.2 Ceratina calcarata
AATATAAATAAATCGATTTATTAATCAAAAGAATTTACTGCACGCGATTGAACGCTTTTCCACACGCGATCGCCTAAATGAAAATTCGTATGAGGAAAAATTGTGGAAAACGATGATAAAGATTGGCTTATAAATAAACTGGGAAAGGAAGGAAAATCGTTGAGGGATTTTCGAACCCGCAGCAAAAAAAGGGTGATCAAAGCTCAGGAGCTGGTTCTTACGAGCTTTGGTATCGAATACACGATTTACAAAAGGAAACCGACGTACGCTGATCGTAGTGTGGGTATGTTGGAAATTCAGCCAGCTGTGTCGAATTCGTTGAATTTTCCTACATGGCCCGCGTCTCGCGCTTCAGTTCTCTACCATAATTAATAGTAAGTACCCATCGCGTGGGTTAATCGATTAGGCAACGCGACGGATAGTTGCCCGTCTAAATCGCTGAATCAATTCTCTCGTATTATCCAGCTTATTATCTGTTTTGTGGACAGTTCTTCATTTCATAAATAATGAAGTGAACTTCAACTGGAGGAGTTATAAATATCGATTTCTCAGGTTTAATTAAATATGTTTTTATACAATTAAAACATTCGATTGAACGA
>NW_017179711.1:0-600 GCF_001652005.2 Ceratina calcarata
GAATTCGCAAAGCGGATTAACGCCGGGAAGATGTTGAAAAATCCGTCTGGATCCCCGATTAAAATCAGCTGCTTGTTGAAATAGTATATATTATTGATCGGAACTGCAGTAGATCGGTATCGATCTACTGCATCGAGAGGAATTCTCCTGAACCTTGACCGTATCGGATTAATTTTCGAAGGTGATCCTTCGGTCATCGCTCGAGCGCGAGCTTCGCTGGTCAGAGCAGCGCGGCTTTTATCCGGACCGTTTGAAGTCGGAAGCCCTTTGCTATTGCGGTGATAAAAGTCGNCTCTCCTACGTTACGGCATACCGGTATCGGCCTGGGAACCCAGTCGTAGTTTTAGGCCCACCGATATTTTCGAATAAGAAAATTGCCAAGCACCATTAGTGGCACGACGTGTTCGTCACTTGGCTCTCTGCGTGTGTATACCGCAGTGTACGAGCTAAACGGCCAAAAGAGAGTTCGGAGTATTTACGACACTCCGGATTATCCTAGGCCACGTTCTAAGGTACGAGATTTGGCACGAGGAAACGAGCTGTTCTCTTATTCATACAGTCCGCGCGAAGCGAAGACGAGTCGGTCGCACACGTTTTACG
>NW_017179712.1:0-599 GCF_001652005.2 Ceratina calcarata
GGGACAGTCATGTATAATTTGACCTGATATTATTATAATGATTAAAAAGAAATCGTCGCTGTAGGTCCAATATAAACGACTTTTGAGTTTAGATCTTTAAAAGGCGCGTCGCTCCTTGACCCGCGTTCCTGCATTCATCCGTCACGCTCGTCGGCTTTTGGGACACGCGCGTCTACCGCCCACACAGCGGTACCACCTTTCAGGAAGGAATTTATAAATTTGACAAGGAATAAGAATAGGACTCACAGATTATCCAAGGACGTATCTCTGGTTACGAAACCACGGACGAATCAAACCCGGATTTGGGTTTTGATAGATTTTATAAATAAACAGTAGTAATTGTTACTAATATTCCATGAGTTATATCGGACGTTTTATAAAAAGACAATCGGGATCTTTGTGATTTTTGTATAATATCTATTATTATGATTGAAATGTACATATTGCTTCGCGTGACAATTTACCATTTAGCAATTCTCATAGCAGCAACTTGAAAGTGATTTTATTCTACAAATGATAAAGTGCTCGCGTGGAGAACTGGTTGAACACAATGTGACATAACGTTTAATAGAAAGAAACGAAGTGGAAGTAGTAAAAAA
>NW_017179713.1:0-618 GCF_001652005.2 Ceratina calcarata
TTGAAACACGCAAGTCAAGCAAACAGCTTATTTGCGACGTAACAGAGGGCAAAATTTTGGACTCGACAGATGCCCCGGCGTAGCCTACAGTAACGGAGAAAAAAATTGAAAGTATAGGGAATTCCATGTAAAAGCATGGGGGCTTCAGAAGGGCCCGCCGACTCCTTCCGCAGACTAGCGCAAAAGTACGGCTCCACCGCCTGCTGAGCAGCTTCGAGTAGCTGCTAGACCTTTCGCTTATGGTCGACCCCGTAATTTAGGCATGGCCAAAGGTGTCGCGCAAGCGACACGACCTTCAGCGCGAGCCTAATTGGGGATGCGTTAAGTAGTGTGAGCGCATTATGGTCTGATGTGTTACTATGACTATGGCACAAGGTGGGGAAGCTATTGAAGTAGGGAGAAATGAGTTGACCATGCCTGCCGCAGTTTCTGGTCAACGCGACCGTGATTTCGAAACATCGTGAGCCACGATGTTTTCCCAGCAGAACCACCGTAAAATATCTCAGATGTTTGACAATTTTATTTAATAAGCATATGTTACATACATGTATAATACACATTCATTTAATAAACAGTTGTAGCGCTTAGAGAAAATACGTAAGTAGAAATTAATACATG
>NW_017179713.1:1308-5547 GCF_001652005.2 Ceratina calcarata
CACTGACCAACGAAGAAGTAAGTTCAACTTTGATTCTTTTCACATTTTTCATAATTTTACCTATCCTGTAATTTGTAAAGTTGTTTGTTATTTCATTGAGCATGTTACATTTGTTCAGTGAACGTAAGTAACGACTAATCCCTTTCTTTCTTCTGATATTTAACCAATTTGTTAGTTCGTTTTTGCATGCAACATTTCTTTAATCCTATGCTCTCGTCACGAGCGCGACATACGGGCGCGGCAACGCACGAGGCGGTTATCGCGCTCCTGCCCGCCTTGTATACTCGCGCTCTGATTGGGCGTGGATTTATGTTAATAACTCAATAACCACGCCTCAGACAAATTTTTCGCAAAGGAAAAATTTGTTTAAAATCACCTCAGGAACCTCCCATTAAAATATGTACCACTAGTCCTGGGACACCCTGTATAGTCAAAGGCTCGACCAGCAAGGAACGCGCCACGTGCTCTTAACCTCCTGATCTCTCCTAGTCGGTATTGATACCTTACAAAGCGATTTTCCCGCTACCCACTCCTAAGCCCACACACGATACACCTTCGAACGACGACACACTATACATATTAAGTCTAGAGTGCTCCTAAGAGCCACAAACTGTAAATAAACGCAAATACTCTTACTCTTTCCCACTGCGTTTATTGTAACAAAATTGTAAGAAAATATTGCACTGTATTTAATAAAACGCCTTTAAAAAAAAAGTGGTTAACGTTCTAGCTTCGTAACCGCTGAGTCGATCGATCGAGTCTATTTCTTCACAATACAAATAAAAAATGATTTTTGACAAATTCGGGTGTGCACTACTCGTTCTTCGTATGCTAGCAATCTCACTGCTACGCAAGCCAACTGCCGAATGAGGCCTGTTCTATCGCGTCGATCCAAGGAAGGGAAAGAATCGATAGGAAAAGAATCCAGGTGCAAACCTGGCCCTCTCTTTATCCTTTGTCTGCAGCCCCAAGCGCCCATGTACAAAGGAGATCCAGGTATCTTACCTGACTGCAGGTATAAGGGATTTCACAACTTACGACATTCATACATTTTTACGAAAACTTTATGCGTTTCGTCTTTTATTCATCCACAATTATAAATATAATATTTGTAATAAAAAATCATGCGAATAAATATATTTTGTCATTATATTTCCTTTAAATTGTAATGTACATGAAATAATATGATCATATGAGTGGAAAAAAAAGGGAAAAAGAAGAAAAAAATACACGAAAGAGACTCGATCCATCAACTCAGCGGTTACGAAGCTAGAACGTTAACCACTATGCCGTCGCTTCTTGTTGACAGTCGTAACGCAAGGGAATACAAGGACGCATCGAACTCCATTTGCGATTTTCTCGAAAACGCAGTTGTAGCTAAATTTTGTATGTTTATGTTGTCCTAGTGGACTACTAAAAGTGTACAAAGTTTGAAGAAAATCCGTGATCCACAACCCTGATAGACTTCTTGTAAGTTCAACTTTAGTTCGTTTCCCATTTTTCATAATTTTACGTACTCTGTGATTTATAAAGTTGTTAGTTATCTCATTGAATATGTTGCATCTATTCAGTGAACATCAGTAACGACTAATTGTTTTCTTTTCTCTGATATTTAATAAATTTCTTAGTTGCTCTTACATTTAAATTTTGTTTTAATCCTACGTTCTCGTCACGAGCGCGGCATACGGCCGCGGCAACATACGAGGCGGTTATCGCTCCCCTGGCCGCCCGCTACACGAGCACTCGGATTCGTCGCGGTCTTTCGTTAATAACTCGATAACCACGCCTCAGACAACTTTTTTGCAAAAGAAAATATTGTACAAAATCACCTCAGCTCCTCCCCATTTTCAGGCGTAGTGTAAGTTCTGGGACACCCTATATACAGGGCTGCTATGAAAAATCTCTCACGAACATTTCCCCTCTTGCGCTTTTGTCATGCTCTCCGCAATGCCATCGCCAAACTATTTCGTCCTAGTGACTGCTGAGTTTGATTCTGACAGTGACAATGTAATCCACGGTCTTAAAGATTGTAGAATCGTCTAACGTAAACGCTAATTCTAACAGTTATAATTAACCATGTAATTAACCGATATCCATTACAGTTTTATTTTATAAAAATGTATTTGATGTCTACATTACCAACTTGACAAGATGTATAGCCAAAACAAGCCTAGTGATCTTAAAAATCACTGGCCATGCCTAGCATACCCCCCATCAAGAACTAGTCCCCACTACCCGCATGAGGGATTTTTCATAGCCGCCTTGCCTGTATAGATGGAAAGGAAATATGCGGACGACTCGTCACTGTTTCGTACGTGTATGAAGGATGTTGCCAAATCTCAGCGACCTGCTTAGGCGATTTATTTTAACACTTCTGCGCCGTACGGAGAGCACAGTGGTACGCAATGACAATCTCTGTTTAAGCAAGTTCGAGTTGTATTTGGGTTGAGCACGACTGGATCCGCAGAACGTCCTTAAGAAGTTATGACAAAAGTACGGAATATAAATAATGTAGCAATATTAACTAATTTGCTTTTGTTTCCACCGAAGGTATTGTGGACTAATGAATCGACGTTTACAAGAGGAAGAATTTTTAAGATGCATGATAATCAAGTACGGGCGAAAAGAAATCCATACGTAACACGAACAGTTACTTTTCAATTTCATTACGAACACTCGCTGTTGAAGTATTATAAGAAAAATTAAGTATTTTTGATGCGTGATTTAGTTAGCTCCATTGATTTCATTTCCTTCGAGACATGGTTTGAAGAATCCTGTTATTAATAATTATTGGTAACAATGCGATCCGATGGTCTTCCCGTCAAAGGAATCGGCGCTGGTACTCCATCACAGCAGATCGAGCATTTGCATTACAGAAGACGTAAATTAAATGCTGGATATCTGAATGTACTCGTACGAGTCGTAAATATTCGTAACATGTCAGTACGAAGTCCAACACCTTACTAATAGCTACCACTGACGAAAATTACTTTCGATACTAGGTGACCTCAGATACTAAATACAGCTTACATAAGCATACTGAATATAAATATTGCTGATCTGTTTCAGTCAGTGCTCGCAGTAACAGCAAGTCGGTTACCACTCTTGTATTATACTTGTATTCCGTATTTGTGTTATAACTTCTTATTCAAGCTCTGACCTATATTTACATTACATTTTGCTTCTTATTTAGTGCCATAGAATATGAATATACTGAGACAGTTTGAAAATTAAAATCTGGGACACCCTGTATATTTATATAACTAGAAATGATATACCAGTTAAAATTTCTACGCTCGTTCTTATTTTTAATCTATATCAGGAATTATTGACATGTATGTAGATTTAAACAAACGAACATTATTAAACGGACGATGCGATATGGTTTATAATTATAAAGACATACAATAATTCCAACAAAGGAACATATAGTAATATACTGATTCCCAAAATATTGATCAAGAAGTTGCCTATCATTGACGTTAACTAATATAACTTTTTGAAGAACATTAGACGATAATCCAACAAGATTCATTTTAAAATTCGAAACTTCTGTTAAACTTAATTCGAGATTTCTCAAAGATTGATTTATATTATAAAGTAGTATGTTAAACTGTAGGTACAATTTTTTTATATAATAGATATTTTTTTAAATCTCTGGGAGTTGAAACTACTCAGTAGACATAAATACTAAATTGTTTGTGATTCATTCTATTATGCATTTATAGACAGAAGTGTACTTCATACCTACCCCTTAAAAATTGATATATGACTCTCTATAGTCCATTTATTAGCCCCGTACGTCTACGGTGCACCGAAGTGCACATTGTGACTAAACAATGCAAAAAAAACAGCAGTGCTTCATAGCATAATTAGTGAATAAAATGAGTCATTTTGTTTGTTGTATAATAAATTGCAAAAATAATGCTCCAAATAGTTAACGGGCTAGATCCCGATAAGGCCGAATATCAATGTTTTCCACAAAATTGGCCAACTTTGCGATCAAGTCTACTTTTCATCCTTATAAAGAATGTTGCAGAAAATGTGGGAATAAGTTCTGCGATAAATTCGGTACGCTAAAATAAGAAAAAAGTTTGTATGAACACTTGCTCGATATGACCTAATATTTTAATTATAGCCAGTTTTATGTGAAATCTGGCATTTAATAATTTTCATAGATACTGTTCGGAATGGGCGTCCTGGTTTGAATACAGGCTTTCAAACGTTGCATCATAGGTC
>NW_017179713.1:9880-11047 GCF_001652005.2 Ceratina calcarata
CTTTCCGAAGATGTCCGAAGACGGCCGAATTTAAAATTCGCTCGACTGACGCATCAGCACGCACACATGCATGCGTCGCGTCACACGACGCGCCCCACTTGTTTCCGAAGATACCCGAAACCGGCTGCCTGGCATAGACCCGAAATTATCACTTGTAAGCTTTGAACCCCTCTAAAAGGGTTAAATTCCATCGAAGGGGTAACTTTAAGGGGTCATTCTTATGTAAAATTTCGCGCTCTACAACTTTTATTTGAAACTTTTTTCGATATCTACAGCCGTTTTCGACTTATAAGCAAAAAACACCCCCGAGGGGTGGTTTTCTACAAGACCCCCTGGGGCGAAAACTTTTTTACTTTGCACATTTGTTTCTGGGGGTCAGACAAACCATATATCCAAATTTCATCCACTCGGCTAAAAGTGTCGATTTGAGACCTATTTTTCTTGGACTATTGATTCAAACAATATCAAACACAACATTCACTTACGTAGCTCTCACCTCCCGTCATACCCAGCTGGCAGCTCATTTCTGGACCTAGTCCTACAT
Organism: Ceratina calcarata; assembly: GCF_001652005.2. Lineage (NCBI taxonomy): Eukaryota > Metazoa > Arthropoda > Insecta > Hymenoptera > Apidae > Ceratina > Ceratina calcarata. The sequence continues at coordinate 10,425 of NW_017179713.1, forward strand.
GATCTCAGCCACAACCTCATCTATAATCAAATCAAAACGCTCCCATTTGACAGTGACCACAACGCTCCTGCATTCGGCGTCAGTATCCCATACCTCACTTCGGATCGGCAGGGCTTTATCATTTCCACTCGGTGCCAACCGGGCTTTCCCCGACCACGCTCCCACAAGCACCGAAGAGATACTTATAAAGAGTGGCAGCCCCCGTGTTATCGTTGGGACCAGGGATGCCAGAATGTAGGATTTCTCCTCTTCCCAAGCTCTCCCCACTACTGTATGCTCAATGTGCTCTGCCCACTTATACATATGGCATTATTGGACATGTCCCCAATGATCATGGGTAATGTAAATGGGGGCAAAAAAAGTAGTGGGGGATAGCTCAGGAAGAGAAGAAATCCTACATTCTGGCATCCCTGGTTGGGATACCGAATGGGACGTACGATCGGTAACTGCTGTTTTCGGTAGTAATCAGCACCGAGGAAGTCGGTAAATGGCTGTAACGGCGCACCGGCGCGTTTGACGCGATAGGTAACAAATGAACATAGGACACTAGCATTATCGACCTTACACCAGCTTCGACATTACTACTGAAAAGTACAATAACTACCGTTTTGTAAATGTATTAC
>NW_017179713.1:12670-15794 GCF_001652005.2 Ceratina calcarata
AAATCAAGAACTATATATGTCTCATGTTTAAGTACGGAGACGGGAGACGCGTTTCCAATGGCAGCGGCAGCGTAGTGGCGAAGACTGTAGACCAGTCGCACGTCTTAAGTGACAGCCGAGCAGGTAACATCGCCTAGTCTCAACTCCAACTCAGTAAATTTTTGCTTCCCTCAGTTAAAGTTATAGTGAAAACTACAAGTACTTAAATTTGTGCTAAAGTGTTAAAATATATCTCAACGCTCAGCCTTCCGCGATTAAAATCTCGCGGTCAATCGTTAGATGTTGAAATCCTCGTCAAAGAAGCTGTATAAAAAAAAGTGTCACTGAAGTCATGCAAGCCCTTCGAGGGCAACAAAGTGATCATCCACACGCATCCGCAAATGGCATCAACATCAGGCTACTTCATGACTGACGATACAATAAAAAAATGACTAAAAAAAGAATCTTCAGGGACTCTAACTACGGAGGAAATAGAATCCCACACCGGAAAAGGCACTAAAAATGTCAAAAAAGGAAAAGCAAAGGACCCACAGAAAATCATTCTCAAACTTGCAAGGAACCACAGCACATTGAGCGAGGAAGCACTCTTAATCAGGTCAGATACTTCAGAGGAACCAAACCCCCCACAAGCATGCGATTTATTGGACACAATTGTAGAACTCAGAAGACGAAATACACTACTCGCAGAAGAGAACGAAAATCAAAAAGATCTTATCATCGCTTTAACGGTAAGAATTGAAGAAATAGAAAAACAGTTTACATACTGAAGACGGCCTTACATCTCCCCACCAAGGAACGTCGGTTCATCCAGAAACCAGCAACACGAATCACCTTCTTACAAAAAACGGAGCAACCTGCTCCACAGAATCATCGAGGATAAACCTTTCAACAAAATCTCCAGCCCATTCGAACACCGTACCGCAACAATCAGATCATCCCCGAACCAAGACCAGCAAACCACCACCGATTATAATTCAGAACATCAACGCATAGGAAACAATTAACCTCATAGTAACCAGTCGTAAGAAAATAATCTAAAACTTCCGCATGAAAATTTCACCCGACAACAAGCACACACTGTACATCGAAAACCCAACTGACTTCACTACAATAATTGAAATTCTTAAACATAACGGAATCAACTTCTTCACTTATACACCTAAATACGAAAAATCACAAACTTGGCTCCTCAAATACCTAGACGGCGACTTCGACATGACCGATATCTTCACCGCACTTAATGAACTTAACATCCCAGATCTGGAGTTCGTAAAAATCAAGAGATACCAAACAAGAAAATCAGCTCCAGAAAACATAAAACTTCCTATGTTCCTTGTACACCTGTCCCCAACCAGCAACCCAAATAGCTTGCAAAAAATCACTAAACTCCTACACCAAACCATCAAATGGGAGAAACTTAGATAAAAAGAAATTATTCAATGTTGGAAATGCCAGAGATTAGGACATTCATCAACAAATTGTAATCTGGAAACCAGATGTGTTAAATGCGCCCTTCCTCATGAAGCAGGAAATTGTAAAATCACCGGCTCTCAATCCGATCCGAACATACTTAAATGTGCCCTTTGTGGAAATAACGGACACCCAGTATCCTACAGAGAATATCAGCCAGAGAAGACGAACATTCTATAGCTCTAAAACAACAAACAAGAAGAAACTAACTTGAAAAAATACATAAAATCCAAAGACAAATTTTTCTTGGATTATCATTCAGCCAAGCCACAAAAAACGCGTTCCAACAACCAATCTCAATTACTCTCCATCACACAAAAAACACTCAATCAACCCCCCAAATCCACACTTCCTCCCCCTGCCTCAACCACCATTCGCCCTCCATGCTCAAACATCGAACTTTCCACTAATTCCGCCTCAAAACCACCCCCCACCCACTTCAATCTATCAGCTACTATCAACATCTATGATCTGTTTATTGAACTCAAAAATCAAATCCACCTCTTAAACCAAACTGTCCAAGTAAACAGACTCAACATAAAATCCTTACTTGATCGGAACTCCCCATGCAAATAATCAATCAATGATTAACTCTCCTCACACACAATCTAAAAGCAGAGTCATAAACTTAATAGCCCTGACCGTTAATTCCATAATTTCCAATAAAAAAAACTCAACTTCCTCCAACTACTCAAAAATCATAATCCAGATTGCCTTCTACTTAGCGAGACTAAACTCACCCCACAGTATTCCATAAACTATAAAAGATACACCATTCATAGATCAGACCGGCCAGGTGCCATCCAAGGGGGTGGAACCGCAATATTGAAGAAACACATCAAACACCACAAAGTTTTCCCCAAAGTTTTCCTATCCCTATACAATACCACAGTCCTCGAAACCATAATAATCAAACTTAACCTTCCCAATAACACGAAACTCTTCATCATCTCAGCCTACGCCTCAGGGAACAATAAAAAAGAATTCATACCGGAGCGAGAATTGTTAATATCATCCATCAGATGGAGAACAATAACGGATACTTCATAATAGCTGAAGACTTAAACGCCCGTCACCACTGCTGGAAAAACACGGTAAACAACCCAAGAGGAACAGTACTCCACAACTGGCTTGTAGTCTAAGAAAAATAGATCTCAAATCGACACTTTTAGCCGAGTGGATGAAATTTGGATATATGGTTTGTCTGACCCCCAGAAACAAATGTGCAAAGTAAAAAAGTTTTCGCCCCAGGGGGTCTTGTAGAAAACCACATGCACGCGCCGCGTCACACGACGCGCCCCACTTGTTTCCGAAGATACGCGAAACCGGCTGCCTGGCATAGACCCGAAATTATCACTTGTAAGCTTTGAACCCCTCTAAAAGGGTTAAATTCCATCGAAGGGGTAACTTTAAGGGGTCATTCTTATGTAAAATTTCGCGCTCTACAACTTTTATTTGAAACTTTTTTCGATATCTACAGCCGTTTTCGACTTATAAGCAAAAAACACCCCCGAGGGGTGGTTTTCTACAAGACCCCCTGGGGCGAAAACTTTTTTACTTTGCACAGTTGTTTCGGGGGGTCAGACAAACCATATATCCAAATTTCATCCACTCGGCTAAAAGTGTCGATTTGAGACCTATTTTTCTTGGACTA
>NW_017179713.1:17153-18273 GCF_001652005.2 Ceratina calcarata
TAACACTAATCAAGAAAGAAAGTGGAAACATAGTCATGCGAAGTATGAATTTTATTAATATTTTTTTGTGTATGAGATATACAAAAATAAAAAAGTGAAGTACGTATTAAATATTTAACGAAGAAAGGTAGATAAAGTGGTAGCAGAAAATAAACGACGGTCTAAAACTCCTGACAACGACTGTGGCCACCAGATGTTTAAAACGGTAGAGTAATAAAACGATAAAATCGGCAGTTGAGAAAAAGTAAAGAGGAGAAGGTGATGCCTCCGACTGGGTTGCCTATTATTTATGACACCCCCTTTCCTATCGAACTTCTTGCACTGTACGAATAATTAACTGCATTTCGCATGCATACATACAGAATATGACACGTTCTCTGTTCTTATTTTTCCTGCTTTCTATGTGTTCCCGTCACTTGGACGAGTAAAACGGAAAAATTTCTCAATCTGTGCGATGAAAGTTAACTTCTATCGATGATAGCCGATAGTCTGTTTCTGTATATGATGTACTAGTTGTGTTATTCCTAATACAAATAATTTCGTCTGTCTCTCAATATTTCCGAGTATGCATATACCGAATTCCTAATTGTATTTGTATTAATATTATACGAATGCTTCCTTATTGTTACAAAACGTTTCTTAAAAGACATGAAGGACGAAGTACATTACAATGGGCAAATACGGTATACGGTGAATAGGTCCCGCGTCTGCTGGTTACGTGGATTGAGTTTCGTTCAAGGATTTTTCAGAATTGCTTATTTTCATCGTTCCTTTTTTTAGCACGGTCCTGCTTAATGTCCGTTCCGGAGACAGTTTTACGACAAAATGAGAATCTACTTTAAAATAGAAGAGATGGCGGACGGTTTAAATAAAACTCGTGGGCATTAAAACATACGATAATCGGAAACTTAAACGTTTATTCTCGATATCTCGACACTAGGACGGCTGTTCCAAGAGTGCCTCTTTGGCCAAACCTTCTGGTTGTCCTAGGATCTCCCCCATCGCCAGTATGATCTTCGTTCTATGCTTTATGGGCTTTTGTCAAGTCGCGTACCCTTAAAAGGCCTGCGTCGTTGGACGCAGTCACCCCGTTCTCTACTACGCATTTTCGAATTTCTTA
>NW_017179714.1:0-599 GCF_001652005.2 Ceratina calcarata
CAGCAGAAGAAGAATCCAATCTTTCAATAGTAACCATATTAGTATAATAGATGTGTATTATTGCTTTCATATTATTTCGCTATCTATATTTCATCAGATATTCATTACAAATAATAGATTTATCTTGATATACTTATTACCTTTAAGAAGCAGTAGTGAATCTACTCTCGTGTTTTAAATTGAAATACGCAACGAATTATCAAACATTTTTCTAGGTTGCAGGTGCAGGTGTAATATTATATATTGTGCCTCGAAGTATATTAATATTCTTTTTCTTTTCAATTGTGATTATATATGTAATTGTACAAATTTTTCTAGTAATATTTAGGACTGACTTTAATATTTTCTCAATGATCACGAGTGAGAAGAATTATGTGTAACTTTTATCATGTTAAAAGGCAGAACACGCAAAGATGTGATACATTTCGTTACGCGCATAATAAGAAATATATGTGCAATTCATTTTAATTGCAATCGACATTCGGTATTTTAAATATTTGTACTTAATTATATTGTAAACGTTAATATGCAACTTCGTTAATTAAGAATTTTGTATCGAACATTAGCATTAAAAAAGGTTAACAATGCGAAGCTCGAAG
>NW_017179715.1:0-599 GCF_001652005.2 Ceratina calcarata
ACGGTTTCTTACCAGCAGTAGGTATTGGATATACGCACGAAGCTTACATATATACTATTATCTCTCTTTTTTTTACCGGAATGTTGAGTATGCGAGTCGACTTAGTCCATTGTCCCGCCGTGGTTATGCACTTGAAGCGGGATCTACCGTTCTCATTCACACGTTTGCACATGATTGATGCTCTTACAGTCTGTATGTGCTTGAGAGTTCGTTCGTTTGCGGCTCTGCAACATTGATGCTGGAGTCTTTGATTGCCGTTTCCCTTCCCTCTCTTCCGTTGGCATTTTCCCGCGAGTCGTTATCTCGGGTCGTAAACCTGTCTACGTGCGTTACTCCGAGATCGGTCGTTCACGCTGTACAGCCGTACGAATCGACAGCCGCGGCGCGTTGTGGACTAAGTACGATGCTGTTAAAGATAATACGTTAGATAAAATTATAGACTTCGTTCAGTGCAAAACGTGTAAAAGTGTATATAAATATAAAACTACAAGTGGTCCGTCACATTTACTACGCCACAAATGTGGCATTATACAAAGTTGGAAGCATATTGTTCACGGCCGATTTTCCCGACGAGAAAAAGACCGCAGATAACATTTTGC
>NW_017179716.1:0-599 GCF_001652005.2 Ceratina calcarata
GGGTGCAAACTGGAAGGTTCTCCGATTTGAAAATCCGGAGCAATCTCGATAAGCGTCCTATTTAATTGACTGATTATCCTTGACTGCACTGAATTTTCAACTCGCAGAGGGATTACACGCGGATCAAATAAATTGTGCGTTTCAAATTACACGGATCAAGAGGCTCGACATTTGGATTATAAAACGAGCTAAAAAAAAATATGAAACTTATAATAACTTTTTATTCCTGACGAGGTAAATCGTAAATATGTACGATACAATCATGTGATTTCTACTTGGAAATTACGAGGAAACTTGTTCTGCATGAGAATAGTCTCTTGAACGAGTGCTGCAAGAAATACTAAAGACGAAGTAAGAATGAGTAGGTAGTGTAAAAGGTGGTCTGAATAAAAACGAAGCGCGTGACAAGCTGATTGTCAGTTGTATTTCCTCTGTGCCGAACGACTGTTCGAAACTAGGAGTCGAGTTCCTTTTTCCAACTTTTCTTATCCTGTCTGATAATCCTTATTTGAGACTGTTTTAGACGAGGGTCGAGGAGCTTAACACTAGAAAGACTGAAACTTAGTATATACCTATATTGCCCAAAGCAGTCAAAATGA
>NW_017179717.1:0-599 GCF_001652005.2 Ceratina calcarata
ACAACTCTGTATGTACATATACAATATTATATGATTCCAAAAGCTCATCTCGATACTAAAGATTTATATGATTAAAAACTGCCTAGCTGACATCCTTAAAAAACAAAAATCCTGTTGTTACATTCACTGTCTTTACATGCATGATCACGACAATTTGGAAAACTCGACGTCTGGAAAATCTTAGCCAACCGCAACACGACCCTTGAATTAATAAACAAAATACCAAAAATCAATGCCGAAAATCTGGACCATTAAAAATCAGAGACAATGCGATAAATCAACGTACAAGGAAAGACAAAACACGAAAGGTCAGTCTACATAATAACAATAGTAAGAAAATCCTTTATTCAATCTCCTGAACATTGTTACAAACATTACAAAACATACGAAAACAAAACCGACACTCTAGTCCTAACCAAGGACGGAGAGGCAGCCCCGATCTCCCGACCGGGACAAGGACGAAAGCTAAGAAAAACACCTGATTAAAACCTGAAAATAAAAAGTAGTAATATGACACTAATCCGATTTCCTTTCACGACTTGAAATACAGATGTAACAGGAAACAAACTCACCGAGATGGAAATGTTACCGACGGCGGA
>NW_017179718.1:0-599 GCF_001652005.2 Ceratina calcarata
TATCGCGCGTTAATATTCTCAAAACCAGCTCTCCAGCAGTTCCCTTTGAACCTCGCCGGTTTAAACATTCTGTGGTTGATTTCATTTCATTTCCTGATATTAAATTTGCGATTACCCGGTCTGCTAGAAGTTCCTGTTTAAAAGTAATAAATAACCCGGTCGGTACTTGCCACTCCTTATTATATCTAACGCAGATCTACACTGAATTCGTTATAAAAAGCGATTCATAATTGCAATACACATTTATAATTTATTATACTTAACAATTATACGAAGACATTTTTATATCTGTTTCAGTGCGTGCAAATGGCACACGCGTTGAGGCGCATATCGTACGCAACCTGTGAACCTCAGCACGCTCAATTCAGCTTCCTCGCCCGCGAGCCGAGAGCGCACTTCAGCATTCAATATTGCCACTCTTTTATCACCGAATCTGCAGAACAGGTTAGTGCATTTCCATTTTCCGCAGAGGATTTTACATAACTCGACGGCACAGATACGAACCAATAGAAATATCTTTAGGAATTACGAGCTTCCCTTATATTCCATGCATATTGGTTAGCAGTAATAAAATGTCGCACTCAATTCAGTGTAACATT
>NW_017179719.1:0-599 GCF_001652005.2 Ceratina calcarata
ATAATAATTGAAATCATAAATAGAACAGAATACTGAATTTCTTCAGTCCCTTTGAAATTATTCTGTATGTACAATTGTGCAATGAAAAAAAGCAGAAAATTTTGACGTAAAAAGGCATCCGGTTGTTACGCGGGTTAAAAAAATACGCTCGTAAACCGGCGAGGAAAAGCAGCATTTTTGCTGCCAGACTTCCAGGAGGCATGCGCTCTCATCGTGGAATGTATAATCATTGGTAGCACATGAAACGCGTAACTCTCTCGTGTAATAATAGAAAATGATTTTAGCAGAGCTACACGGAAACGTTGTTGGGAAATTCTTCCCTTTATGTCTTTTAGCCACTTCATCGTGTGTTAGCATTCTTTCAGGATGTACCGACGTAAAAATAGCTAAATGCGGAGCAGGTGTTGGATAACTTCGGTTTTCAAGCCTTTTTACAAGTGAACGCACCTGCTCGTTCGCAGGTGACCGAAGGACTTCTTTCACAAACAGATATGCTTCATTCCTTGGTCGCACGCCAGTAATTAAACAATAACGTCTGCTGCACGTCTGATTGTATTGTATGTAAGACAGTTCAAAAAATATAAGAAGAGTGCATTAAA
>NW_017179721.1:0-598 GCF_001652005.2 Ceratina calcarata
GCGACAGCGGGTGGTACAGAAATTTCGGCGGCGGACAAAAAAGTAATATTAAAGGGCTGCGTACGTTATTGTGCCAAGGATCTAAGAGCGCTTAACGCAATAACTGGTGCAGGCTTTGAAGATTTATTACAAATAGTTGTGAATACGACTCGCAAATATGGAAATATTTGTGTATCAAATCTACTGCCGCATCCGACGACAGTTTCGAATCATATTCTAAGAGAAGCGGAAACACTTCGCTCTAAAATTCTGCCAGAAGTAGCAGAAGCAGTACAAAATGGACAGTGTGCTGCAACCATGGATTTCTTTGTACAGATAATCACACGAAGACAATATTTTATATAGTAACAGCACACTAGTTGAAGGACGGGAAGCTGGTGAACAGGATATTGTTCACAATGGAATTTCCGGATGATAGGAAAACGGCGGACAACATAAAGCGAAAGGTGGTTACAAGATTTGCAGAATTGGGAATTTCACCAAGAATAATGAAGGAAATCACATTTACATCCGAACCAAGGAACTAACAGTTAAAGCATTGAAGGCGATATGCGGCTTATGCCGCACATAACGGAGTGCCACGTGTACGAAGATAAAT
>NW_017179722.1:0-598 GCF_001652005.2 Ceratina calcarata
CATATAGAGACATCGAAAAGTTTAGGCAAAAGGATTCATTGATTCAATTTTTAGTTAATTAGCAGTACGAAAACGGGGGATGAGGAAATATGGTAAAAAGAAATAAAAATTGAGGCATAGTTCATCACACAGTGAATAAAACATAGAACGACATAGGGTAAAGAGGACGATGTCCAGTAACGTGTCGCGACGAAACAACGACGTTGAATTATTATTAATAGCAAGAGGGGGTGGGCAAGTTTGTTTGAGAGAGAAATTTCCCGGGCGGAAGTTGGCCATTAACTCGCGTAGCTCCGGAACTGTTAAGACATCGATATCGAATGTAATTGAAAAGTCGTGCTAGCAACTTGGGCGGGTAAGACCCCCCCCCCCTAATTAGGACAAATTCGATTGCGCTAATTTACTTTAATTCTCGCGAAACTTTCTACTACCACGAATTCTCTCTAATTATTATTTTATTTGTTTTCTACAAACGAATTAGGTGATTTTAATAGATTTCGTAGAGAACGACTAATTGTAGGATCATTCGTTTTCTGGCTTCTTCTTCTTCCTTCTCAATAGTCTCTCATTTAATTATTATTTTCTATCTTAAGCATCG
>NW_017179723.1:0-598 GCF_001652005.2 Ceratina calcarata
AATGTATAATAAAATAATAAGAGATAATAAAAATAAAAATTCTGTTTCTGGGTACTAAATATAAACATTATACAAAATTTCATATTACTTAAAAATTAAAACTGTTCCTTTCTTACTTTTAAATTTATTTGCTATCGATTGCTCCGTTCTTTCTTAATTTCAAACAGTACTGTCTAGACATGTTTTCTCATTTCTATAAAATGTAAATTAATAAGTATAACGTGAGAGGCATTAACTAATACTTTAATTATTTCTGACACCACAAAAAAATTAAATTTCGTACTATATTACAGAAAAAAATGGTTGTTGAACACTAGCAGCAACTTCAGATAAATGCTCCTTATAAGACGTCAAACAGAAAAGTCTGTTTTGTCAGACAGACATTGAATATTCCTTTGACGAATTTTTAAACCATCCAAGAAATTGAAACTTTAACATCACATATAACTTAGATTAGAAAAAAGCGACATTAAACGCGTGCTTGTACGATTATTAATAATCTCAATTAAACGTGTTTCCAAAGGTGAACGATGTTATCTAATCTTTTTATGTACATACATAGGATTGAATACTATACTAACTGACATATTTTTAAATG
>NW_017179724.1:0-1134 GCF_001652005.2 Ceratina calcarata
GCATGTACGCCGTCGTATTCGTTAGCAGCAAACAGATGAGTTTAACTAAGGGCAGGTGTCTACTTGTTAATAAGGCAGGGTAAGTTTTAACAATTCTCTTTTAAAGTTTATTAGTTATTGTACATGCATGGTAGTCGTGTAAAATATCAAGAAATCTAATTTTTATTGACGATAGCGGGAATTTTTGGTTAGGGAACCGCGTGTTCGATTAAAGTTTGGTATTAATTTTTGGTTCAAATGAGTTCAGTTATTATTTAGCGTTTCAGTTTTGAATATAGGCGTATTCACCGTTTCTCGCGAGATCACTAAAATAGTTCTCGTTTTTATCTCTTGGTTAATCGGAATTCGTTCTTCTTATCAGTTCTAGTATATTTAGGGAGTTATTATTTTGGCGGTTATTTCTTGACCACGTATTTTATTAATATGATTAATAATTCCTTATAGGCGTGGCCGTGTTCCCAGTCAACGTGCAAGAATTTATGATTGCTGCTTCTGTCTGACCTCCTAGGTAAGTGTTCTGATTATCGTTTAAGATTTTTTTTTTTAAATTTATCGCTTATTTACCAATTTACTGTTATTTTGTGTGTTAGTAAGCTCTAGTGTATTGATTTCCAAATTTTACCTTATATTTAGCCAATCTCAGAGATTGATAATTAAATTGTAACGTATTTAGATTTTTTTTTCAATTATAAAGCAGGTGTTCTGATTGTTTGTTTCAGGGCTTGTTTCATCAGATTACTCTTTCTTTCTTGGGTAGATAATCTGTCTCCTATGCCATAATTATTTACTAAATTGAGTGGTAATCTCTTCTTCATTTTTAATTTAATTTTTTAACTTATTCTTTGAATTCTAATAGCCTTTTTAAGCTGAGTTCGTTGTAGTTATTTATGTATAAGAGAGATTTTTATATGTATTCCGTGTAGGGTATACTAATTGTATGTTACTCTAATTTCTGTTTCACGTTCTGCAATTAGGAGTATCACATGTATGCTTTGTGGATGCAGTTCTTAGTGTCTTTGCCGAGTGAGTATCTATGAAAACGTTGGTTAATTGTTACAAATTGATCCTTCTTTGTGTAATAAACTTAATTATCCTTTTCTTTTTTGTTCAGTTACTAATAGTTTTGTTGTGAAG
>NW_017179724.1:5956-8196 GCF_001652005.2 Ceratina calcarata
AGCTGTCATCAGCTGGGAAAAAAGTTTTGTGATCTAGAGCTCACAAATTCCCAAAAGTATCTACCGGACCAGGACAGGAATGCACAGGTATTCAGTGCATTAAGAAAAAATCGCGGAGAAGAGGGGGAAAAGAAGAGTGTTATAGACCTTGTTAGCAAGATTCTGCTAACAATCTCAAATTCACCTGTTCGCGTATTAGGATTCCTGTCGTCGAAAATAGACCCAAAGTTGAAACATGAGGTGGCTCTGAAGTTGCGACGAAATAAGGCTTCAGCTAGCTGGGAAAAATTAAAGGGGAAGGAAAGAATGAGTCCTTCGGCATGCGAAGACTTAGTCTTCTCATAGCCTCGTGGAGTGCGAGTGAGAAAGAAGAGGATAAAAAAACTATTGGTGTAGGAGCAATCCTCGCCACCCCCGTTTTTAACGAAACGGTCCATTATTGCCCTATCTGCCTCGCTCAATCTTTACTGCGTGGAGAGGTCCAGAACTGCACTGCGGAGGTACTGATATATTAGCGCTCAGGACAATGGAGCTGCACTGAGTGCAGCTAAGAAACACAATCAGGAAATGCACGCGCTTAATGGGAACATCGACTTCTGCACGCAAAGAAATGAAGAAGCCGCATCTCTACTTAGACGCTTGGTGATGGAAATAAACCAGAGAACGCCAATAGGGATAGAGGACAAGCGAGACCTTGAAATCTTGCTCAACGAGTTTGAGGGAATATATCAGCGGGCTGCATATAATGATAGTCTGGAAACAGTTTTCTTAGTACAATGGGAACACTCCATACACATGTTGAGGATGTCTCCGCCTTACTGGGTCAACTGGATACAGAAGCAGGAGTCGAAAGGCTTCTCAACATCATAGCATTCACTTGTACGGGTGAATGCAGTGAGGAGGCTGCTGCTCGAAAGAAAGTGGAGGGTACAATAAAGAACGTATAATACCCTCCCCTACAAAAGGAAGTCTTAGTACCCGCAGCTGGAGGCGAGGGTGTCACCGAGCAGATTGAGCAGTTTATGTATTCCGACAGGGTAGCCCAAGTTATAAACACCTTAATAGCAGACGGAAATGAGGATCGCCTTGAACAAATTCGAATGATGATTACTAAGACTCAAATTCACCTGTTCGCGTATTAGGATTCCTGTCGTCGAAAATAGACCCAAAGTTGAAACATGAGGTGGCTCTGAAGTTGCGACGAAATAAGGCTTCAGCTAGCTGGGAAAAATTAAAGGGGAAGGAAAGAATGAGTCCTTCGGCATGCGAAGACTTAGTCTTCTCATAGCCTCGTGGAGTGCGAGTGAGAAAGAAGAGGATAAAAAAACTATTGGTGTAGGAGCAATCCTCGCCACCCCCGTTTTTAACGAAACGGTCCATTATTGCCCTATCTGCCTCGCTCAATCTTTACTGCGTGGAGAGGTCCAGAACTGCACTGCGGAGGTACTGATATATTAGCGCTCAGGACAATGGAGCTGCACTGAGTGCAGCTAAGAAACACAATCAGGAAATGCACGCGCTTAATGGGAACATCGACTTCTGCACGCAAAGAAATGAAGAAGCCGCATCTCTACTTAGACGCTTGGTGATGGAAATAAACCAGAGAACGCCAATAGGGATAGAGGACAAGCGAGACCTTGAAATCTTGCTCAACGAGTTTGAGGGAATATATCAGCGGGCTGCATATAATGATAGTCTGGAAACAGTTTTCTTAGTACAATGGGAACACTCCATACACATGTTGAGGATGTCTCCGCCTTACTGGGTCAACTGGATACAGAAGCAGGAGTCGAAAGGCTTCTCAACATCATAGCATTCACTTGTACGGGTGAATGCAGTGAGGAGGCTGCTGCTCGAAAGAAAGTGGAGGGTACAATAAAGAACGTATAATACCCTCCCCTACAAAAGGAAGTCTTAGTACCCGCAGCTGGAGGCGAGGGTGTCACCGAGCAGATTGAGCAGTTTATGTATTCCGACAGGGTAGCCCAAGTTATAAACACCTTAATAGCAGACGGAAATGAGGATCGCCTTGAACAAATTCGAATGATGATTACTAAGGGTAGTTGCCATTGCCAAGGTCTGAGATTGGCAGAAGTACTGCTGTCCTCCGGGTTAGAATTGGACGGGAAAGTGAGATTAGATGACAATAGGAGCACAGTAACGCGTCATCTAATAAGGAGGTGCCCAAGGTTCAGAGAGTCTATGAGGTGGGTTGGAGTGGGACAGTCACGTGGAGCCAT
>NW_017179724.1:10141-16574 GCF_001652005.2 Ceratina calcarata
TCTCACTAGGTATCAATATTCTATTATATAGATATCTAATACACCCTTATATGCAAATATCCTGATGTTGAGTAGGTTACTTAAGTACATTACACATAGAGTATCGTCTTAACACAATTTAACGCGTTTTTAGTTTAAAATTACGTAAAATAAATAGTCATAATATGAATTACGCGCCTACCACAGTAATAGTACGTCATAGCCCTGTTTAATCCAATGACATGCTATTTTACCCATGATTGGCTCTTGAGGGCTAATACGTGCCTGTACCACTCCCGCGCATGTGCTGATGCCGCTGACTGGCCGCAGTTCATGACGAAACGACCCTGTAACCAATGGGAATCTCTCCATGCATTAATTGGCCGACACAGGCTTATCATATGTCGCATTGGCTACACACAAGCATGTAGACTACCGCGTAAATACAAAAGTTTTGACAGCTGCAAAATTATATAACTTATATTCCACAATGTTTATCTATTAATTTATTGTTGCTGTAATATACAGAACAACCTAACTATATGAGAAATATGTATCAGTAGTTCTGTCTAATTCCGGCAAAAGATTGATAATATAACATAACCTATAAATGTCAAATATACCTACACTTAGTATCAATCAGAATGTAAATGCGACACATTATGACCATGCAGCCAAATGCTGCACCAGTACACAATTACTGTTACTAGCACTTCAAAGCTGCTATTGAATAGACGCAATATTAATTTTATCTTTAAGAACAATTAAAATACACGTTGCTTTTCTAAGAGTGTTAAACAAACAATGATTGTTATATCATTTATCATATAATGACAAAAACTGAGGTATTACAGTTTATTACAATTTGAATCACGCGCTATCTACAATATAACTACGTTATATCAATCCCTGGCCAATGACACTATAATACGTTTACAATTGCCCGCTGAGAATTAATCTGAGATCCTACACTCTCTGCGCAACAGTAATAATTATCCACTGATTACATCGAACGTCGAAACTCCTGTGGTCAAAAAAGAACGTTCCCACTACACGAGTGACATGAATGAACTAATCGCAACCTTATAAATACTATGTGTATATGCCTAGCATATCTATCCTAACGTCTGGTTATGTCACATTAACATCGTTAGAAATGACATAACCTATAGCTGTCAATACCATATATCTTACATTTGAATTATGTCTAAAAACCTTTCTTATCCACCTCCCTATGTATATAGATTATATAACCTACGTTATAACTCCAACCACATTTAACCTGAATCCCCTCCGAAGTCCATCTGTATTTTAAATATTGTGTATTTTATAGGTGAGAAATAATGTTACGACTCCATTTGACAGGTCTTTTATTACTCTTATCACTTTATTGACTCTTAATATTTTCATACAATTATAACCTACAAGAAAATGTCCTATTTCTTTTATAAATAAGTCGACATACACTATTTTGTATCATGACATATTTTAATATATTTTATTTATTTTATATTTTATAACCATATGATACATCTTATACACAACTGACATCTTTTAATACATAATATATTTAGTAATATCAATATATTTTATATCACTTAGAATAAGTGTACCTGTTAATAACCAAAACTACTAGATAAATCACAGACACGATGGACTTATACTTACCTTACTCCATCTCCTTAATCCCTATCCTGCGCCCCAATACCTTACGTGTTACCTTATCCAATGTGATGTCTGGAATGAATGTTGTTGTATGATTGCATGAATGTGGCTGGCGCCTGCGTATGCGGTGTTGGGAGTGCCTGAGAGGTGCATCAGCTGTTTCACTGATGCTCCTTAAAGGCTGATGTGTGGTAACATTGCCGAGACACTGCATGCGCAGATACGCCTGGAAGTACCCCCTTCGGGCCCTGGCCAGGGATTGTACACTGAGCTGGGGGGTCGGAGCCCCAGCCGCCCCGAGCGAGCTCTCCCTCGTCTGTATCGGGGGGAGTAAAGAGTCAATGGAGGATCGGCAAAGTACTGTCGAAAGGTCGAGGCATCTCCCTTGGGTGCACCCTCCTCCATACTGCCCGCTCCCTTGTACATATGCGGTACCGAGAAAAACAAACATGGCACAAAATATCTTGAAACAAATTAAACCTACAATAAACACCGCACCGCCAAATAAAGATAAATCATCTGATTTATCTTCATTCTTAATTAAAAATCCAAGTGAAGTAAGACCTACCTTAACCAGTACTACTGGCGGAGAAGACTCTGATACAAACATAACCCGCATCAGAAACCGACACCAGAACACTCCTAGCATCCACGGCACTTCTGATGAATATGTCCTTGCACACACTCCTTCACATACTCTCCAACGATCTCCCACAAAACCTCCTCTCCCAATGCACCGAACACCAGCTGGTAAAGACCCTAACAAACTCCTTGCTCCTACATCACTTCCTACCAAAAGAAAACGTCGTGAAGCATATAAAGGGGACACAAGTCTTAATCTAAACATTTCAAATATCTCACACAATAGTAGCAGAAGTGGAAGGAAATTACATAAAAAATCTTACCACAGATCAGGTAGCTCATCCGATTTCTCTCTAAATGAAGATGAACATGGCACGCAAGACCAAACTTCAAAACCACCACCTAGTATACCCAAATCTTTCCTAGCACAAGCAAACGAAGTAAATTATATTCGCACACACTTTGGAAATCTACAAGGTGGCTTTGTTAAAAGATTAAAAATTGTAGAACAAGCACTTATTGATCTTTCTCACAGAACTGAAATAGAGACCCAGCATGATAGGAATAACGAACTCATGGCTGAAAACTCTAAACTAAAAGAAAGAAACGTAAAACTTACCTGGAAAGTAGAGTCACTCGAAGCCCGGATACAAAAATTAGAAGCCATGATAAAAAACCCCACTGCTGCTTCCTCTCCAACATCTGCTACCTCAGTAATGCCGATATCAACATCCACTCCTCCTAATACTCCGTCGCACGAATTACTTATACAACAAATTAATAAAAACATAGAATCCAAGCTTCACGAATTCAAATCTGAAATCCTAGAACTATTCAAAGCCAAAGATAGCAGAAACATACTTCGTACATCCGCTCCTAAGCCTCCAACTGTTAACACCAAGCAATATGATACAGCAGTCCTATCCATGAACACAACGAATGCCCAGATTATCGATGATACAGATAAAGGCGCACGAGCCGAACTCTGGTCTACCATTGCTAAAAAAAAAAGGAAAAAAGAAACTTCCTCCAGCTATATTAGACAAGAATACATTATCAATAAATCCTCACTTACCGCAACCTCCTGACTCTCCAGCTCCTATCCAATCTCCTACTCCCGCTACTAATACAAGTAAAAAACCTAGGAACGTCGAAGTACTCTATCTATCTGAAAATAAAAGTAGTAATCTTAAAATAAATGATATATTGTCAAAAGCCAAGGAAAATATTAATATTCAGGAACTTGGCATCTCTACTATTAAACCTCGCTCATCCATGAACGGTGGTCTTATATTAGAGATGCCAAAAATCAAAGGTAAAGAATCGGCCTCATTATTAAAAGAAAAAATAATAGCATTATTTCCATCCGGCGAAGTTACAGTCTCTTGCCCCAAAAAATATAAAGAACTACTAATTACTAGTCTCGATCAATCGGCAACCCACTCAGAAATAATAAAGTGCCTACGTGATATCTGTGGTGCAAACGGAGACTTCATACTTGGTCCTGTCAGACCTAATAGAAGAGGATCTGCCACTGTGTGGTGCAAGTGCGACGAACACGCTGCATATAAGCTCCTATCCACTCGAAACTTGACAATTGGATGGTCTATTGCCAGATTTCTCCCCCTGGAAAATAGACCTGTCCAATGCTATAAATGCTGGTCCTATGGTCATGTGCGTAACACCTGTACCAGTGACATCGATATGGGAGATCACTGTTACAGGTGTGGGCACAAATCTCATAGCGGGAACACATGCCCATCCGACAATCCAATATGCCAAATATGTGAGCGTGCAGGAAAAAAATCAAATCACAGAATGGGCACGTTATCCTGCTTGACATTCCAAAACTATAAGAAGGACCTACTCACCTCCACCCAAAAAGTCAGCTCACAAACAGACAGTCGTCGCAGGATGGAGGAACTTGGAAAAATAATTTCAAGTTAATAATGCACAGACAACCAATCGGAAACCTTAATTCAAATACTAACTCACAAGCTCACCACAAAAATACACTACTGTTTATTCAAATTAACTTGAATCACTCTCCGTCTGCTCAATCGATCCTAGAGAAATATATAACTGAAAAAAAGATAAATATCGCATTAATAACAGAACCCCGTAATCCATGCAGACAGGGATGGATCGGCGATAAAACAAATAGAGCCGCCATAATAATAAACAATGCTCTCTCCCAGCATATTAAAACAGTATATTGTGAAAACAATATTACTGCTATTACATTCCAAACATCTCTGATAATCTCAATATACTGCTCGCCTAGCGAAAAACGTACCAGCTTTGAGGAGCAGCTTCGATATCTCTCCTCCTTAATAATCCAATGGAACGGATATCCGATTATCATCAGCGGCGACTTTAACGCTGCACATATCGCATGGGGCTGTGCTAAAAACGTAACAAGAGGAAAGATTCTGTATGAATGGGCCGTTAAAAATAATCTATTCATTATAAACAGAGGAAACAAGCCCACCTGTATCCGTCCGCGTGGTACTTCATTTGTCAATGTAACCTTTGCAAATCAAAAAGCTGCTTCGCACATTCCTTACTGGAATGTGTTGGATACTGAAACCCTATCCGACCATCTATATGTAAATTTTGCCTTCAATCCTCCTAACTCAAAGAAATCCACTGTATCACCATTTCCAAGATGGAACATTAAAACTATCGACACAAACCTCTGTGAAGCAGCCGCTATTGCTGACTCCTGGGGTAGATCTGTCTTACATCCAACAAAATTCTATAAAAAAATCAAGAGCATAGACAAATCATTATCTAACATATGCAACGCTTCAATGCACAAAAGGATACCTACCTCCAAGTTACCCCCACAAGCCTGGTGGTCAGCTGAAATCAATGTCCTTAGGACCAGATGCCAGAAGGCTAGAAGAACATGGCAGCGACTAAAAAAGAAACTATTAAAAAATTCAGTCAACCTCGAAATAGTTACATCGGCTGAGATTAAGTATCGTGTTACCAAAAGTAACCTAAAATCAGCAATTATTGATGCTAAAAACAAACAATGGCAAACAATAATATCGAAAATCGACGAAGACCCTTGGGGACTACCTTATAAACGAATCACTAAAAAGAAAGACAACATACCAGGTATCCCACTAACAGAATACATAAGTCCAGATTTCCTCCACTGTGTATTACGTACGCTATTCCCCTCTCCTCCACCAATAAAACAAAAAATCAGTAACTTTATTTGGCGCGAAGAATGGAACGTAACTGATAATGAAATAAATATTGCGGTAAACAAAATGATGGTGAAAAAATCTGTCCCAGGTCTGTCTGGTGTCCCAGCCATCATTGTAGCTCACTTTATATCCAAAAACCCGGCATATATCCGTTCGCTATTTAATGACTGTTTCCAAAAATCTATCTTTCCGACAAGCTGGAAAAGAGCAAAATTAGTCCTACTAAGCAAACCGGGAAAACCCTTGGATGATCCTGCGTCATTCAGGCTTTTATGCTTACTCGACGAGATGTGCAAGGTCCTTGAAAGGATCATTGTCGGTCGTATTGAACAACATCTTAACACTACTCCATACAAACTCTCAAATTTCCAGTTCGGATTCAGGAAAGGAAAAAGCACAATCCAAGCATTATCACGTGTCTGCAATAAAATTAATGAAAACTTTGTTAACAAAAAATTCTCTATAGTCATTAGTATTGATATTGGAAACGCATTCAACTCTTTACCTTGGCCAGCTATCATAGACGGTCTTAAGGCCAAAAATGTCCCGACATACCTAACCAAAATTATATACGACTACTTAAAAAACCGCGAAATACACACAATCAATAAGGATGGCATAAAAGTGGTCAAGAAAGTTAGTGCTGGAGTCCCACAAGGATCTGCCCTTGCTGCCACGCTGTGGAATATAGGTTTTGATAATATCCTCAAACTCAGATTACCAAGGGACACAGAAGTCACTGGGTATGCAGACGATACCTTAATTCTAACATCACATCATGATTTAAATCAATGTCAGCTCAAAGCATCAGTAGCAACGCAATTTATAATAAACCGCATCAGATCCCTTGGTCTCACAGTGGCAGCACACAAAACATCTGTTATGTGCCGATCTCCATGTGGGATCAAGTGGACACCTGCAAACAATTACATTACTATTGACAATAATAAAGTTCAATTTGTAAAATGTTTCAAATACTTAGGTGT
>NW_017179725.1:0-598 GCF_001652005.2 Ceratina calcarata
TATATAATATTTGTAATTCATCGTTTCTGATTGGAGAACAGATTGAATTTTCAGTCAGTTGTATGAAAAAAAATAAAAAAAGGGGGACAGTTTCCACCTTTTCCTCGGTCTTTTCCGGTGAATTTCAGCCCATGCCTGTCTGTCCCAAGTGTGTTTACCCGGGTCTGAACTTCAGATGTATTCCATTACGGCGTACTCCCTAGCAAATGTAAAAACGCGTTCCCGTTTCCTCTCCTTACACAAATCTCGTGACTTGCTACTGGGATTTCTCAGAATTTTCTATACGTTTCATTTTTCCTCCCTCAATCCTACTCTCGTCTTTCATTTGCCAGGTCGTGAAACGGTTTTATATTAATTGCCTCCCACACAGGACTGTTATGGAGTGATTGCAGTTCATTTTGTATTCATAAAAATGTACCAGAGAAATATTAGATTAGGAAATAGTAGAAGCAGATAGATTTTATTTTAGCCTTATTGACCAAAGACTAGGGCTTGGTTTACAATTTTAGTAATTTAAACATTTATTCCTCAAAATCCTACAAACTTCAATTATTGGTATTAAATTATTCCTAAATTAAACGAATCCAACTTGCAATAT
>NW_017179726.1:0-598 GCF_001652005.2 Ceratina calcarata
TAAACGCTAGTTCTGAAACTTGTGACACAAATTCGGTAGCGTCTATGGACCACCAAAGGAGAAACGGTCGATTTCCTTGAAATTGCAGTCGTCTGGATTGGGCGGATACGACCCGCGATTAGATGTTTCGCAAAAATGAAAGGATCCGCCGGCAAAAAATCAATATTCCTGTACGACGAATTGAGATACAAGGTAGTTGACGGCGATTAGGAGCTACCGGTGTGGCCCGATTCACGTGGTGTGGCTAATCTGTAATTGTATGGAATCGCGAATCACCGGCCCTCTAGACCGTCCCGTGGGCTACCGCCATCCGACTGTCAAGAGACATAGTTCTGACATGGTAGTGTATACGCATTTGCACAATATTAAATTTCAATGTGCCCATTCAACGGGAAGTATGTGTTATTTGTACGTTACTTGCAAACCGAGTTTTCTTGTAACGTATAGTTACACTGACTGACTTAACTATTCAAATTTAACATATATAATATAAATATATACATTCCTCTTTTCATATTTTCGATTATTTGTTGGATTATAATAACTTCATGTATAAATTCTTACACAAATTAAATGATCAACATGTTATAAAGAAGAG
>NW_017179727.1:0-598 GCF_001652005.2 Ceratina calcarata
TCGGGCCGCGAGGTCCCATAAGGCTGCCACTCTTTAGTAATCTCTCCTCGGTGGAGCAGGTCAGTGACCTGCACTTGATGTTCTCTTCCTTCCGCGATCACAGTCCCTTTCGCACTGTTAATTCTTTTTATTTTACATCTTCTTTTTCAAAGGGTTAATTTTTTTGGGGTTTCTTATACACGGACTCTTGCGAGTCTACCGTGCACCTGGCGGATTAAGGAATTAGCGAATTGTCTTCACATTCCTTCTATTGTTCGATGCTACGAACACCCGGAACATGAAGTTCCCAGCGATTGACGATACCGTCAATCTTCCAGGAAGAAATGCATTATTTCTACGAAGCGCATGTAACCCATGTAATCTTCGTATTGAATCTCGAATTTCTAACATTAAGCTTAATTGACAAATATAAAACCAACGGGGTATGCTTTCCAAATGTTTTAATATTAAATATTTATAATACTGTGACGCCCCCCGCGGCCGCGACGGTTGCGCGGTCCGCCGCGCCGTTTCCATCGCCCGCCGACCTGTCCCCGCGTGGCGACAACTGTTGCAGCAGCAGCAGTCGTCCCCGACGCCGCTGACGATATTGTCTTCG
>NW_017179728.1:0-598 GCF_001652005.2 Ceratina calcarata
CCTGATTTCCCATTACACGAAATTCTCATTATCAGAAATGAATAACTAGTAATATTTTAACGACGCAATGAAAATTATAATACAGATCCTGTAATGTGAGTACAATTTTAATAGAGTAGCTATTTAGGTAAACTTTGATTCCGTGTGTCCAACAGAATTTTTTTTAACACAGCGCAGCAATGAAATAATTGAATTAAAATTAATGACTCGTATAAGAATACAATAGGAATGCAATTTGAATCATCTCATTTCCAAGCAATAACAAAGTGTCAAGAATGAACATTGAAACGATAATCAACAGTGTACCGTGTAATTCATAGTTTATTTATAACTATACAATTATGATAAGGTAATGAACGAAATACGTCTTCGTCTACTGTTACTAATTTATTAATCGTTATAGATCGTTTGATAAACATTAATTATCTCGCCGTTTAATTCGATTCCCACCCTTCCTTTTACAATGGTTTTGATACCAAATACAGAATTTTAGCCGTAATTTATGTAAATGCATATAACTTCTATTTATAAGCATTTTCTTTACATATACATTGACAAATATATGTATATCGAATATGCGTGTATGTATATGTAGGTA
>NW_017179729.1:0-598 GCF_001652005.2 Ceratina calcarata
AATGGATTACTCGAGTTTACTTAAATTACACTCAATTGAATTTAGCGAAAGATCAACGGAATTATCTCGAGACAAAAGAAATAAGTGCGATGCAGTCAATATTACAATTACATCAATTCGGGCCACACAAGTAGTCAGTACTTTTATTGCCAGAGCGCCGCGTATGCACGTTACTTGTCAATAAGCCACGTTTAAACGGTTACGCGCGGCTTGTCGTCGAATTAACGTCGATTAGTATGCCCATTAGGCAGACGTTGAACCGTCGTGATTACTCGGCTGATCTGCCGATTGCAAGAGGTCAAGCCAGGATTTGTATCGAGAGCTTACCTTCTACCTATAATTTGCCTTCGTCGCGAGATCACCGGAGCTTGATTTAAAGACAATTCAGATAGAAGCTAATTCATAATCAAATATTCAATCCATAATCATTAACAATGTCTTATATTTTCTTACACATTTTGAAGCTGTATTTATCATTGTTACTTCAGTATTGTTGATTTATATATTGAAACGAAGTATATTTTAAATATTAAAAAACGAAGCAGTCTTTGTGACACTATGCCATATTATATAAAAAATATTAATTTTTTAATAGTGT
>NW_017179730.1:0-598 GCF_001652005.2 Ceratina calcarata
GACAGATTTCTAAAAGACAATGTTCTGCAGATCTCACCACTCTCAAAAAGACAACATGCATACAGGAGCGGTCACTCTGTAGAAGCTGCTCTTCACGAAGTAACAAGAGAATTAGAAAAGGCATTATACAACGAAGAGTATGCACTAGCAGGATTTATGGATATAGAAGGGGCTTTCAATCAGACACCCAAAAGAGTCATTGAAGAGGGTCAACATAACAGTAACAAAATGGATCATGAATATGCTGACAGACAGAAAGATAATGACTGAACATGGCGAGACTCAAATCACTGGAATGGCAAATAAAGGGGTCCCCCAAGGGGGTATCCTCTCACCTGTATTATGGAGCATAGCAGTGGATTCGCTACTCGTAGAACTCAACGAAAAAGGAATTGAAGCGTGGGGTTATGCGGACGATATTGCAATCATAGCCAGGCGTGAGCAAACGGCTAGAGTAAAAGACAAATTCAACATGGCCTTAAGAATAGTGGAAAGCTGGTGCTCTAGAACAGGTCTCGAGGTCAATCCTACTAAAACAGAGATCATGGTAGTTACAAGGAAAAAGAAGAAGCTAAGCATTCAGGGAGTAAAACTGAAC
>NW_017179731.1:0-598 GCF_001652005.2 Ceratina calcarata
ACCTAATATTTCATTGATAACGAGAATCGCTTCTACATTTCGTAGTGATTCGCATAAATCCCGAGCGAAACGAATCGGTTCTCAATAAGACGCGGTTTTCCGGCTGAATGAACGCCCGGGTAAAAAATGCATTGATTCGGCGGCCGGACGGGACGGTAATTGCCAAGGGAGAGGAACGAGCGTGTAACGTAAACGTATAGGCGTTCCGCGGTCGGACGATTCTTATGATCTACGAGTAATTTCCCAAAGTGGACCCCCGGCTTCTTCCTTGGCGCAAACGTTCCCACAGAAATATTGCATACGCGGCCGAAAATCTTAGATAAACAGCCACGCACGTGTCTATGTGTACCCGTCCGCATTTGCATCTTCTCTGTATCCTGCGCTAAAGCTTGACCCGGATCATGAAAATTATTTGAAAGCGTAATTTCGAAAGTAACACACGCGTATATGTATATCACTGACCTCGTTCCGCGACGTCATCCCGGGATATAGAATTATTCCCGGAAAGGATGCACCGAGATCCTCGGCCAGTGTTCGATGAAATTATACAAGCAGATGAATAATAATAATCGAATCACGTCCAGTGACATTATTCTCG
>NW_017179732.1:0-373 GCF_001652005.2 Ceratina calcarata
TTTGGCAACGGGTAAGTATTCATTCGTTATGTTATACACGTACATATTTTTATATTATCTATGTATCTAAAGATGTCTCATCCACAAACATGTATCATCCATAAACATGTACCTAAGCTGTCTCATCCCTTATCTAAATCAATAGCCAGTCCTACATTTGCAATAAAGTTCTGAGTTTCCACGCAACGTTGATCTTTAATTATTAACCTTCGAGTGATACCCCAAATTCTGGTCTTCATTTGGAGAAGTGAACCACAACCGGGCATCACAGTTAGAACTCTTTCTGCTCTACAAAACTATGTTAATTGTATTTTTTGGGTTATTTAATTTTTTATTAGTTTTGAGGCTTAGAAATGGAATACCCAGGAGGCAA
>NW_017179733.1:0-598 GCF_001652005.2 Ceratina calcarata
CTAGTTATGAGAGTATAGCTTGCCGGATGCTGATTCGATCGGACAGCTGATTCCGCGGGCAAGGAGCAGCGGTAAACCGCGAAGGGCGAAATCTACCGGCGAGCGGACGTTCACCCGGCGTTCTTGAACTTTCAGGGTCGTTTAACTCGCGTTCTCGGTGCCCCGGCCGCTCGACACACGACCGGCCGGCCTCCGTCTTATCGCCTCGGCCGATACAATTACGCCCCCGACGGTTATCTTCACTGCCCCCGCTCCTTGTTAATTATCACGCGTAACAACGTGACGAAACCAAGGTGAATCGCGCAACTCGCGGCACGTAGCACAGTCAGTCTCTTCGAACAATCACGTAATCGAAAAGAAACATTTCTGCTGAATCGCAAATTACTTCAGTTATAAACAATCTAATTGAATTAATAATCGACTATAGTGATACGGTTACTCAATTAAGAACTGCAGTATTTAATATCAAAAAAAGGCAATTATTAATCATAAACAATAATCATTTGTTAAATATACTGTAATTTTGTTTCCAATGGAAAAGAAAAATTTTTGTTGGGTTTCCAATTATTTCAATAATTGAATTAATAACCTACTATTG
>NW_017179734.1:0-598 GCF_001652005.2 Ceratina calcarata
GGCGTATAGTGCCTAAGAGATTAAAGTATGTCTAACGACGATTTGCGTATCACCATTTCTTTCATCAGTCGAGAACCGAAATCAGGTTTTACGTATCATATTAAAAAAAAAAAAAAACAGTTACAAATGTAACACAGACTTCATTCTAATTATAAGAAGTTACCGAACGAACGGTTGGTTCTCTTCGCGAACTCAGATAAGACTCTATTGTGTTGGAGAGCGGTGGGACAAAAGAACCGCGGATTCAGGATCGAATTTCACGTCTTCTGGAATTAATGGGACGTTCTCCATTGAAAAACGGAACGACGGGGGAGGAGAGGGACCAGCGTTGTCGGTGAAAAGCCACGGATTCTGAAAGGGAGGCTCGTCAATTAACGCCCGTCGACCACCTATAATCTTTCGACTATGAATTTAGCAGGCGGGAAAGCTATCGCGCTCTTTACGTACGAGTGAACCAGTCGATTCTCCCACGGTGCGTGCCGTGACTGCAGATTTTTATGCAAAATCACGTTCCGCTTTTTAAGGAATTAAATCCATTTAAGTAGATCCTTCGTTTTGCATAATTTCGTACTGTTTCATTTTTACAAATCGTTATAAG
>NW_017179735.1:0-4215 GCF_001652005.2 Ceratina calcarata
ACGTTTCCGGGGCAACTCGACAACGGACGAGTTAATAATACCTGGAGCAGGACCGACTGTTCAGACACCGTTAATTAAACTCGGAGGTTCTACGGGACGCGGGGGAGCGGGAGCGGTCCTTGGTGGCGCTTCGTGGCTACCGGACCCTTTCCCTTCCACCTAATTCGTACAACAATGTCCATTATTCAAGTTGTCCCGTGTACGTGTAGGACCTTAACACGGTTGATGCTGTTGCATCGTGGTAGGCTCCGAGGGGGCAAGTTTCCTCGGGTAAACGCGTAACTCCTAAGGCTTACCAAAGTTTACCTGGCATCGAAAGTACTAGAAACTCGACGAGAGCAGGCCCTGTGCCGCTCCTCCGTCGCACGCTGCAACTCCTTAACGCGGCGAAAGACGCCGGCTCATCACGTCTTAATTAATCCTACCGGATTAACCGGTGCCCCTCCTCTATGATTCATTACCCGGCGAAAGGTGCGTCAGATTTTGATTAATTCGGCAGGCTCATCATTCGACGTGTTAAAAATTCCATCGGATTTTAATAGCATTCCGTAGAAATTGCATCTGCCGATTGATTCATCGTTAAAACATTTTGCCTATAGTGAACAGAGTGGAAAATTGGGTTTACTGAAATTTAAATAGATTAGGAGTTGAATTATTTAATATCTAACAGTACAATTAACGTGGGAATGAATTATTCAACAAATTTCATTTTGTTTTACGTCCAGTTTTGTTAATAATAATTTAAATACGTTTATAGTTAATTGCAAGTGTGAGATACGCGTAAAGAGGAAGGAGAAGTGTTTTAATTACTTTTAATATGCGATAGATTTTGTTATAACGATGTTATGTTTTATATGTATATGTATGTGTATTTCGTACTCGAGATACAAGAACAAAATTTTGTTCACCCTCTTCTCCTGAAACGAACTTACGTCATTTATAATGTGTGTAATTCCATTATGGAATTACACTGTTCAACGTGCATATTTCAACCGAAATTCACCTCTTTCGTTCCATAAACTTCCTTTGGGCTGGTAGTTCACAAACGTTATTCCAACCTTGTCCAAGAGAACCCTCCTTTTATTTTCACGTACATCTTTCATCGAAGAAAACTCGCCACCGTTCACGTTGTTGCGCTTAAGAGAAAAACTCCTGCGAACTGACTGCACGAAACTTTCCTATAAACGATGTACCAAGGAAAAGGACACAGTCTTTCCCGGAAAATACTGAGACACGCGGACTTTAAGAAAAATGACTACCAACTTTGCCTAGCAATTAACATCTTCATCTGTCCGGCACAAAACTGAGAGCCTCTTCGTATCATATTTCTGTTCTATGAATTTTTATGATAAAGTCCTGAGGGATATTAAAAATTTTTTTAAATGAAGATCTTATTTTTTTATGTGTGATTAAAATAATTTCACAAGATGTTATTAATATTGATCAGCGAGTTTTGACCGATATTACGTAGCTAAATTGTGGACATGGGAAAACCGCGAACGGTGCTATTACCTTGGATCGAGCCCCGGATATTTAAAATAGGGGGAGGCGCGGAAATTTGGCCGATCGTAAAATTTCATGGAGGGCATCGAATCGGGCGCGCCGCGGTTTAATAACATAAAGCTTGTTCGTAATTAACACGGTGGAAGGTCGGGGAAAATAATATCTCGGTGAGTCCCGTTGGGATATCGTTTCGCGCGCACGGAGACGGCAGTGCGGCGGACCCGAGGCGGTGCTGGTTTCCCAGAAAGCCAAGAGAGTATCTTAATCTGCTCGTAAGTCAGGAGGGTTCCGAGCGGCAACGAGCGAGGCGTTGCCCCAGGAGTGCGATTCAGCTTTTCAACTAAGCTCGCATTACGTCGCTCCTACCTGGCTCCGTCTTCGCACCTCCTCAAGACTGACGCGATTTTTCACTCTCGGATAATTGGCAATAGTTCTTCTGTACGCGTTCTGTGTATCGTTGATTTTTCGCTTATAGCAGATGGGACTTACTATAGTTACCTTTATGCTAGAACTGTTCCACTTGATACTTTAAGTAAATTTCAACTGTACAGATTTAATAAGAATTATGAAATAATACGAGCAGAAGAGAATTTCATAGAATCGTACATTTCATTAAGAAAAATCGAATTTTGTACATTATTTCATTAGAAAAATTCTTCAATGCTTAAACATTCGGAACATTCCTTCGAATGGAACAATCACGTGTATCGGAAATAATCGAGCAGACGGGATATCAACTTCTGAACGAGACCACGTGTGACGAGACACTCAAGCTGTTTGAAGACTCGAGTTTCGAATCATTAGCGGCTAATTTCGAGTTGTGCCTCGACTTTTCGGCCGCGAAGTTCCCGAGAACCCGGGCTCTGATGCAAATGGAACGCGTCCGGCTCGGCTCGGCTAGCTCCTTTTAACCCTTTGTAAGCTAACGTTCGGGTAACTACAGAACATTCGACGAGCGGAGTCTGTTCTGTTGTTCTGGCGGCGGTTGTTGGCTTGCTAACTGCTCGCTCGAACACCTCTCTCGCAAATTACCAGCAATTTACCACTAAAGTTGCATCGGTGGTGCCTCGTTGTCCTTTCCCTCCTAGACGTGTCCATATATCCTGGATAAAATGCGTGCGAGGATTAAGCGCTGTAATTATTTGTAAATCTCCTTTTTTCGTCGTCGCACAGAGTGAATCAGTAATCATATGAAATGATTATTTTTTTAATTTATTCGAACGAGATTTATATGAATTTTTTATTCGGATAAATTATTTTCGTACAGCTTCGAAACAGTTTAAAAATATTATAATAATATAAAATGTATTACATGTTTGAATTTTCTGAAAATCATCGGACGTCACACAATAAAATGCAACTGGTTTTTTAAAAAAAAAAATTGTATCTGAACGTGCAAATCGTATTTGAAACTGGTGGGCGACATCTCTTTTTCCCGTATTCGTAATTACTTAATACATTATTAATAGACGGGTGAGTTTACATAAGCTCGAAGGGAAAGTCGGCCGGGAAAGGGAAATTTCGACGAGACGAGAAGTTAAGCAGATTGCCGAGGCTGGACATTTGCATACCTCGCGCAGACGAGTTCCATCCGCGACTCCTGTTTCTACCCCTCGCGCAGGCGGCGCGCACCGTCATCGAACCACTCTCGTGACTTTTAAGAGGCATATCTTTCGATAATGAAATCGGCGAGGGAAACACAGGCGCGGCTGCGAAACTTGCTACAGCGACTGAATACGGAACGATATTAAAAAAAGAGAGAAAACCAAAAGTATTTAAATACAGCGAATAGCATTGGTGTTAAAAGTCATTTATACGATGCCACGATTGCTTGCAAATGATTTTAAGCAATATTTTATCACATCCTCGTTGATGCGTTTTGATTAACTACATTGAACTACTTTCATATCGGTCTTCCGGTAATTGGAAAAATGAACCGCTGCACAATTAAAACGTAATTTAACTACCGTATCTCGTTTACCAATTTCATTGCGCATCGCGTTTCGTCCACACACGCTCCCCACTCGTCAAAGACTAAATTAATGTATTCTGATCAGACTCTTTTAATTACCACGCAATCGTTCTATCCCGCTCATTATCATATTACCCGTGACGGTCCGCGACAAAAGGGAGTTTCGCGGTTCGTCAGCCGAACGATATTCCCTTACGCGAAAGTGCTCCTCATATCCTCTGACTGCTTAATTAATTTTCCTGATATCTGGAAACGGTTAAGACTGCCGGGAATTCTTGCGGAACGTCGCCAACGTTAATTCCAATTTTTGTTCACTCTTTTTCCTCGCCGATTGTTGCGGACCGACGAGATTCAATTTGCCAAGGCTATTCCGCTAATTGCGAAGCTACCGCGTGACTATAACTCGTGCCTTTTCGATTCAGCTCTCTACAATCTAAATACGTTCGACCCGTTCGTATCATTAGTGTATATATTTGTTTGATCGTTACCATCAAATTAATTATATAGGGTGAATTAGTGAATGAAGTATCATTAGTCTTTATTTATTGATTTTACTGTAGAATCATTAGATGAATTATTGTATCAATTACTATAATAATCGAGAAATTTAATCAGTTATTATATTAAATATCGCAACTATTATTACACGAAAAATTGTGTTAATATTTCTTATTTCTAGCTGGCATTCTACGATTCAAATAAATTAAGTGAATTAAATACTGCTCTTCTAAACTATTGCT
>NW_017179735.1:4251-7364 GCF_001652005.2 Ceratina calcarata
AAAAAAATCTGCGCTAAATGTATTTTAAAGACAGGATATATACGTAAAAATTATTTTGAATAAAATTTCTTTAAAACAAAATTTCGACTACAAAAAACATCCGGCAATCTATTGTTAATGCCATCGATTTTTGTATAACAAAATTCAAAGTCTCTGCCAAGGTTCGACACGGGAACGCAACACGCGTTCCCTCGTGCCTCGTTAGGTATTAATCAAACATCGACGCGTGGATAATTGAACGCATTCTCGGCGAGAACATCGTTTGTCAATTAGTTTCTGTATCGGCCGCCTCCAGGCAGTCCGATTTGTTGCGATAAATCTGAATAAATTATCGGATTCCGCGTCTACCATCCGCACGCAATTCACACTCCACGTTTGTGCCATTTATTTTTGATTCTGCCTACAATAAATTCTTGCAATTTAATGCCGATCGTTAATACGACGCGCTCTCCATTCGCAATTTATTCAAGACCCTTGGAATGTTTAATATTGTTATCGAACGAACCTTCAGTTTTAGTATATAAATAATTGCAAATGCTGCACATTTCAAAGTAAATTCATAATAGTTTCAACAAATTCATAGTATATGATTCGTTTATGACATAAGCAAATCGTTGCGGTTTTCCATCATTAAAAATGAGTGTGTCTCAATATCTATATAAAGCATATTGAAATAATAAGAATTTTTGTGTATCAAGACGTCTCAACATTTTGATGCGCATAGGCAATATGCGGACAGCCGACGTAGCCGCGTATATTTCCCAATTATTCCGTGGCCGATGAAAATGTTCGTGACACGTCGTATTATCACTAGCTATACGAGGGAATCACGGCGCGGGTTGATATAACGCCGGGGCCCCGCTATTCCTCTCCGAGGAACAACCAGCTCCGAATACAACCAGTTCCGAGTCGGTCGCGTAGTTAGCGTTGAAATGCCTGTCGTTAACTGGAGCAATCTGGCCTGAAGCGTACCGAGAAACAGGAGTTGGGTACATCCCATCTACCGGTCCCGCGAGTGCGACGAATAAACGCGAGACTTTCAAACGCGGAGACGAGTCGCACCTAGATAAATTCAAAAGCGACCTAAGCCTAACTTTAGTCAATTTATATCTATTATATTTTTATGTACTTATTTAAGTATTCAATTTCTAATATACTGCTCATGTAAGGATTTCTATTCATTGGCTTTTCTTTCTTATTATTTTATATGTCATAAGCCAGAAATTAGGACATTTATTATATACCATAAATATAATGTATTTGATAGAGGAAGAAATATGGGATCTTTTAAAGTATATAAAAATTCATGCGGCACAACGTAAATAGAATTGAACAATAATATGCTTTTTCAGCTTTGAAATCAGATGAATGTGGAAGGAAATCGTTAGTCGCGATAAAGAGTGGAGCGCGTCTTGGGTTGCTTCCTTCGGAATTAGAGTACGCGAGCCGTAAATCTCTCGGAGGAAAAATAAGGAGTCAGGGATCGGAGTATAGCTCTCTTTCTTTTGTGGTGGAAGATGTTAAGGAGGATGGCCCGGTGCGTCGCGTCGCAGCGATGAGAATTTATGGGCTGTTCTCGAATCGCGAATACAATTTAAGCGCTGTTGATCCCGGCGTGACAAAGTGGCCTCGCATGATGGATGCGGCCCGTGCTTGCGTTTGTTACGCTGTCGGTGAACAGAAACGAGACGCGGGAACGGGGAGGGTGACAAACGATGGGTAGACGGAGAGAATGCGATGGACGAGAGACAGCGCGGAGGCATCGACGAGAATGCACCGCGGCGGACTCATAGTATATAAACAGGAAGGTGGAACGAACACGCGGGAAAGAGTGAACGCGGGACGGAAAACGTGTTAGGGCAATGCGAGTGGAAAATGGCGCGGGGGCTTGTCACATGACATCCTATTTAGTCTGTAATTCGCGATCCATTCATCTTCGCGTCCGCCCCCGCGCCGATCGGCAATGCTCTTAGACCGTGATTGAAGAAACTTTGACTCGGGGATACATCAATTTGAAACCAGCAACCTCTGCCCTTTACCACTGGGAATATCCGAAGATCATTTCATAAAAGACTTCATTCGTTTCGATGGTTTATTAGTAGACCGCAGATTTGATTTATTTATAAGATAAAAAATATGTCAAAAGCTGAATGATAAGAGAATTCTTTAAAATGTTGCTGTATTTAATATTTTATTTTCACAGTCTCCTAGTTATTGCTACAATTCTTATGTATCCCGTTTTTATAACAGGACGTTCGGGTAACGTTGTGGATAAAAGTTTCATTTTATTATCTATTTTATTATCGGAAAACTGTAAAAGAAATATTGTTGAGGGTCAGGCCGGTGTCGAGAATCGTTAATGGAAAACTTTTTATCTTTCGCGTTCTCGAACGACGATGCCCGGTGGCCGGGTGTTTGTTAAATCGTTCCTCCAGCCTACGCTGCACTTTTATATTGGAAATAAGAACAGCGCGGCCATAGTACTAAGTGATTTAATGAACGGTCGATTAAACGTAGCAACCGTTGCTTTATCGGAAATATCAATTTTCCCTGGGAGCTCGGTTAATTTAAGAGACGCGATGCCTTTTTAAAAGGATATTATCTGTTCATTTGTTCCCTCTCCAACGTTCTCTGCTTCACCTCGTATACACCTACCCATGTCCGTCCCGTTTTAAATGCAGCGACCCTCTAAATTATCGCAGACAATTCGAGCGAGGCTGTCAAACAAAAAAGACTGAAACGAGCATTCGCCTCTAATAAATATCATTTAGACATTTATTGTAGTAATCAGTAAATATGTTATTTTCATTATGAAAAATCCGACGATTGGGTATTTCTAGAAAGCATTCAATTCTAGCTCGACTTTTTAATTATTTAGTAATTCTGATTTTTTAAATCTGATGTTCGTTTGCTATGAAAATCGTGCTTAACGTTATATGAGCCGTAAGATCTCTGCCAAAAGTTTAAGACAGGTAATAAAATGCTGTATTCAATGTTTGAAGCAATGAACTTTTAGAAAAAATGATTATTACGGAGGAGTAAGATTTATAAAATTGTTCGACTTGTTTTTCTCAGTCATAAGGAATTTTTAACGCATAATTTCTAATATTCTA
>NW_017179735.1:7616-21365 GCF_001652005.2 Ceratina calcarata
TATATAAAATTCTGTCATTGTTGCAATTATATTTTTTTATAAATGAAATCAAAATTCTGTCATTCAACATAAGAATTCAAAACGTAATAACTTTTTTAATAGGCTCGCAAAATTTCTAAAATTTTGTGCAGTGTTTTATTAGTGTAATGTCTAGTAACTGTTAAAATTTCAATGCTTTATCATTGTTTTTATGTAAGGGTTCATACACCTTAAAGGGACGCGCTTTCGATTTTGCCCGTGCACGTTGGAAGTGCCCGTGCACGTTGTACAAGATTCAGGTTGATGTCGTGCTAATGCATCAACTTTGTTGTGATTTGTGTACCCTGTCTACGCTCTCAGGACGTAATTAGTCCGAGAGTGCAGTATAATCAGCAGCGAAATTCATAGACGGACTACTTTTATTACGTTCGCGAAATTGCGAGACGCGAATTCGTCTGACAAATGGAAAAACAAATGATTTCGTTACCTTGTAACTATATAATGCGAAGTAGTTTGAAAGTGAAATACGAATTTGTTTTTGCTGCAGGACTGGAGAATAGATTATAAATAAATGCATGTTACTCGATAACATTTATAAATGACAGCTTGATAACGGTGGCATTTTTAAGTAAAGAATTTGTTTAATTAATCAATTATAATTATTTAATTAAAAGACATTCTTGTACCGGAGGAGGAACATAATTCGGGAGAATGGTATTAAATTCTATAAATGATAATCAAGACTACTTCATACGGTAGTACGTGTCCATCACGAGGACGTACGATCCACGTCGTCGTTGTCCTACAAGGATCGGGCCAGTGGACAGCCGAGGACTGGTGTCCGAAATCAACGAGAGGAATGGCTGTTACCGATGCATTGGACACATGGGGTGCAAGAGACAGTTCGGACAGCGTTGGGAAGAGGGCGAGGCAAAAGACAGGAAGGTGGAAACTGCAGTGCATGAATATTCCATGGATGAACGCTTGCGCACTGCAGGTATCACTCGGTCAGGTGATTACACCGTATCGTATGTCACTGCCCTCCACGGCAAGAACCGTCCGGACGTTACGTTACGTACGAGGCGAGGGTCGGGTGGCGAGCAAAGTCGACGCGAAGATTCCGGAAACCAGCTGGACGTTTCCTATTTATATTGCTTCCTACTGAGCTGAATTAACAGGGACCGGTCGATTCTCGCCCCCTCTCCCGCGTCCCGCCGGCTTCTGGAGGGCCTCGAGGACTCTCCTAGACAGGGTGCAGCGTAAGGAAGCGAAAAACTGCGGAGGAAGAGGGTGGCCCTGGCAGAGAAGGACAATTCTCAGCCGAAGGTCTACGTGACTGAGCAGATAAGACGGCGAGGACCTCGTTAGCCTCTGCCTGGAAAAACGTGCACGCAAAAATTGTAGCCACGTCGAGATTATCCCTCGTTTTTTCGTTCGCGAAGCTTCACTCCGTACATCGTATTTTAAAGCGGAAAATGTTTTATCCACGAGCAATTAGAAATATTAATTCTCTGGTTTTACATTTTTATCACGCTTGTCCGCTTTCTTGTCTACGTATAACAGGATAATAAAACTCCTGCGGTATAGGTAGGTTACCGGGGCGAATGTTGAGGGAATCGCATAAAACCGTGTGAGAACGTACGCGAACAACGAACGGGAACTCGGTATTTCCTACTGATTTAGCTCCTCTTTCCCTGGTACAGGTGAAACGGTAAATTCTACTAATGGAATTTATCGCGACGTTACGAGCCTAGATATAGAAACTCCCTCGGAGGCGCTCGTTTTATTGAACCCCCGCACTTTTCCTGCCGCTGATGCCAATTTCGACTCAAGATGAATATTGCGTCGACAGTGACGGACGGACTTTCGGAAATTAGTCGAATCCGAAAACAGTCGAATCGATAAGTGAGATTCACTGTGGGAAACGTTATACTGGGTTTTCCAGGGGAAAGAATGCTGTGTTACGTGTTAAACATGCGAAATATTAAATAAACCTGGGAATTGCATACGACTTTATTTGTAACTGACAATTAGAGATACAAGTCCTGCATGAAATGTTTTTCGATTGCTCTAACAGATAAACAGTTATTTGCAAAAAATGAAAATTTCGCAAAATCTTAAGGGAAAAATCTTGGAAAACTTAAAATTTCTTTCTTCTAAAAATTTCGAAAAATACTTCGAATAAAAGTTGTAGGTACTGCTATAATCTACAAGAAAGGTTGTATACAATTTTCTTCTATCTCGAATACTTCAGAAGTAATCAATTAATTATTTCGTCCATCGTCAAATACTTCTTAACAAGTGGAGTTAGAAAAAAATTTGTTGTATCTGATAACTACAGATACATGTGCAATTGATCAATTTCCGTATGAAGAAATTTTGCAAGGCTTGGAACTTGAAAGACTCGAATTCAATATGGTTTAGTATAAAAGAAAATGTTAATCGTTAAAGAAATAAATGTATTCGAGCGATTTGGAATATAGCATTAATTACATGCAAGGGGAACGGGCTACGAGGCGACACACTGTTTTAAACGAAACAATGCGGAACAAAACCTGTGGCAAGCTGGAATGATATTCTGAATAATTCCTCGCCGTTTCCGCGCCTACGATTCCGACGAGCGAGCGAACCGACTGAATCCGTTTATAGAGTTTTAGCCTCTCTGCCGTGTATTATTCACTAGGCTGAATATTTAAATCACAGACGACGGGCGGAGGGGTTTCCACGGAAAAAGAGAGTTCCGACGAAACTCCGGGGTTTAACAAGAGTGGCGATACGCTCGCCTGGCTCCGGCCGTTTGGTTATTTAAAGAGTGCAACACCGACGACTATGTTACGAACAGGACAGTTCTACGGGCCTACTATGCATTATAGAAAAAAAGCTTTGGGGCCGTCGCGATTCTCTCAAAACCGTTACACTTCCTATGATCGTGTCGTGGAACTGAATTTCAATACAGGCGTCCCCGGCCATAAGTTTCAGGGCACCTCCAAATGCATCAGAAAGCCTGACAAATACTCCAGAAGATCTCAGGGAACGAAAATTATATCAAATCAGATCATGCAATAAATCATGAAACATTAGCAAAAAGAGAGTAGATTTAATTATAAAAAGTCTTATAATCATTAGATTTCGGATTTTATATATTTATTATGAACAAAACTGCCTCAAATTCACATATTTCGTATCGAAATTTCTATATGTTTAAATCTCAATACGTCTAATAATGCATCATCGTTTCTAATCTCTTTACAAAAAGATTTGATGCAAGAAGCGTTGCCTTTTGTAAGCAGATTTATACCGTAAGAAAACTGTAACATGTATAATACATAACGGTCGGAGGAGTACATTTTCTGGGCTCCATCGCGTCGCTTTATAAATAGCTCTTTCCAGCAGCGGCTGATACCCCGAGAATCGTTTCAGACTCGACGATGAAATACGCGGTATGTGCGCTCGCTTTTTCACTACTGTGTACACTTACGTCTAGTGCGAAATGAAACTTAGAAGATCGATCCAAACAAACTTCGGTCGGGAACGGGATAGCATCGACGGATAAAGGGAGACCACGTATAAGAATTTCTTTTTTTTTTCACCTCCACCCTCGTCCCCGTCCCGCCGTCCTGCTCGACCGCGCGATATTATTTCTCCTTCCGTTCATACTGTGGAACTTTAAAAATTGTTTGCATAATACGCAATCGACAAAGTTAGAGCAGTTTATGATGTTTGCCCCGCGATACGCGTCGCGCGGTCTCCCCGTTTCTTTGCCGAAGGGATATACCGCGCCCGGGGCTTTTTAAAAACAAAAAATTAACCCATCGCGCCGCGGAACTTCGCGACCCGTCATCAACGTCGCTACAGTTTCATATTCCATATTTAAACCATCGACGAATATTTTTGTATTAGGAATATAGACGCATTTCTCAATATCGGTGAAGTTATTAAAAAAAATGGAGTATTTTCTCTTCGCTTGACTTTCTTCTACAAGATACGTTCCAGTAAAGGTCAGGCCGTCAAATATTTGAACCGCGGAACGTTTTCGGCCCATATGCATGCCATCCAAAGTTTCCTTTGGATAACAGATCGGCGGAAAACGCATCGGGCGGAGCGTGCAGTATTTTCTACTTTCGGAATAATTAAAGCGATAAATCTCGGCGATCAAAAACTCGGTTAACGCTCGGTATATCGAAAAGTGCAAGTTGGAACTCGATTGTCGGGTTAATTTCCATTGACCCAATTCGTCCCGCGGCGGGATGGAAAAAGAAAAGTACTATTCGGTTCGATGGTAAAGGGAACGTGAACTCGGTTATTACCGCGTCACGCGGTTTAAGCTTTCCGCCCGCTGATATTGGTATTAACGTCGATTAAGCAACAACCGGGATGACTCTTGACTCCACAAAAAATTTTGTTCATTGTCTCAGTGAATGCCAAGAGTATTAATTAACGTTGATTCGTTTTGCCTCGAATAACTGAGAATTAAAATCAGTTTAAATGATGCGAGCTTTGTAATAAAAGGAAAAATGTTTCATTCAATTACAATTAAATTGTTTCACAATTAAATTAATGTTACTAATTTCA
Source organism: Ceratina calcarata (assembly GCF_001652005.2). NCBI lineage: Eukaryota > Metazoa > Arthropoda > Insecta > Hymenoptera > Apidae > Ceratina > Ceratina calcarata. Next base: position 12,168 of record NW_017179735.1, read on the forward strand.
TTTGTTCTTGTGTTTTAGGTATGTATCCCATGATTGCGTTCAGAACACGGGTGGTGAGTGTTTAACAAGTAATTACATTCTATCATGAATTAAATTTTTATCATGATACTTATAATAACTATTTCTTCAATTCGATGTTACATCAAACCTAGAAATTTATAAGTTGCTTAATTTTATTAAACGTCTGGATTAATAAGGTTTTATCAGACCTCTGAATTGTACCAAAGGACAATATGACTTTTTATTTGAATTATTAGCCACGTACGCTTTGTTGTCGATCGTACATGGGGAACGGTTTTGTGAAACGGAAACTGAAATGAAATCCGGGGCAAAGGTCTCGCGTTTAACGCGTGGTATCTAAACGGCGTAACGTGTCAGCCTTTAAGGGCGGCTCCGCAGGAATGCGGAGCCGTGGTGTGCGACGACGTGACACGCATCGACATGGAAAGAGGGTTGTTCGCGGCGCATGCTAATGCCCGGCGAGCGAAAATCTGAAACGTCAACGAGAGGTGCGACGGGAACGAACCGGTCCCGGGGACGGCAGCCGGGATTTCGCGGAGATTCAATTCGGTCCACGCGACGTTCCGCCCGCGTTCGTGACGATTCGCACGCCGGACGAGCTTGCTGGTCGGCTTCGAACGTGTCGAACACCAAGCACTGCCCGAATAAATCTGTAACGCGCCAACGAGCTGTTCGAAAACATTCAGTAAAGCCAAAAATGATCTGGGGATCAGTCGAATCGATTAGTAGAGAAAATTGATGAACCTATGCAATTTGCAATTGTGTGGTTCGAACAATTTTTTATGTAAAATTCGATGAACAATTAAAGTACATTATTAGCTATTAGTTCTATATTATATCGATACGACAAATATCGTATAAATTGGGTATTTCATTGCTTTGTCATCAGACTTTCTTTCAATTAACACTAGGTTGCCCAAGGAAGTCATTTTGACTGCTTTTGGGCAAATGTACAAATAATAATGCATAAATTATTTTTTTTCCCAAGTGAAGTAAATTATTTTTATTGTTAACATTTACTAATAACTTGTTATATGACTGTAAATACTATAAAAAATATTAAAAATTAATTCTAGACAAATTTCTTTACACATTATTCTTTCACAATGCAGTCATTTTGACTGCTTTGGGCAATATAGGTATATACTAAGTTTCAGTCTTTCTAGTGTTAACAATCAATTGGCGTATTTTAATGAATGGCGGAAAAGTACTCAAATAATATGAAACATCATGAGGTAAAGTGAGAGCATCAAGGCATAGATTCACCAATAATAAACGTTTGAATATTTAATACAAGTTACATATCGCACGTATGTATCTGGGATGTTAAAGGCAATCAAAATCGTCACGATCGTTATGTTTACTCGCGCTCGCGCAGCCATAAATCCGCTTTTAGAATCGCCGCGGCTGGGCAAATCGGTTTTCGAAAGCTTTCAAACTTTTTTCGGCGCGGGAAGGTCGCTCTTGAAAAAACACTGCCAATAAATAACCGCGCTGTCTGAGGAGCGAGCAAACACCGGCCACTGATATTTCAGCAAACTTGTACAAAGCCCGGGTAATAAATTGCCGTACCAAGTGTTCCGTTTCGCGTATGCATCGACGATAGAAATGATAACGTACCTGTACCCGCGATTTTAATCGCGACCCGCCTGATGAATGAACGGCTCACCGGTTGCTTCGAATGATTCGGATAATTAATGACTCGCCGATGAGCTCAGCGATAGTTTCATGGAAAATGATATACGCACTTCACGTGGAATTCTTGCGAAGCGCAGGGTTGGAAGAAAAAATTTTATTCGTTCTCATATCAATTTTGTACAATCTCATTCGAGGAGAGGGCGAATTTTTAGACACGCAGGATATTAATTATATCGTCTTAGAAAGAAGAATCGTAAATAGATTTTTTTAAAACGCCTGGTTATGCATCTAGCGCTCGTATTTCTCGGGAACTCTCCTAAATACCTACGTAAATACGTAGTACTATCGGTGTACCACGGATGGCTCGTAGGAAACGCGGGACAGAGTGGCTTGTGCGTGACAGCTGGAAAATAAATATTTGCACGTATTTCAACGATTAGTCCCGGTATAAGCGACGCGAGGAGGAGGCGAGACGTCTGCCGAGACGTCCTCCACGACCCTCCGACGTCTCCCGCCGACGCCCCCGCGTATTCCTCTCGTTCACCCCCGTTTTCAATCCGCAACCACTCCTCGTTCCGTCACCTGACCAGTTATTCCAGGAGCCGATATTGAAAGAGCCGTGGGGCATAACTCGCGGCCCTACACGTGTGCCAAACGTGCAAACGTGGCTTTCTTCTCTTTAAACCACCCCTTCACCCACGTTCTTCTACCGCGAAAAAACGCTTCCTTCGACGGCGGAAGGTTCGACTTCCAATCCGATTTATTGCGCTGATTTAGGCAATTCTTCCTCTGCACTCGCTGCCTGAAATTTAATGTAAAACTGTGAATGTCAGAATGCAAATTAAGTACATTAATACAATTTCATCATTAATTTCATAATGCATATTCAATCGTTATGATATGAAAAATTTCATCAATTATTAGATTAAATATTGTACCATGTTTCTGTTATTTCATTTATCTCCGGGAATGCACAAATGGGTTAAATAGGAATTTATGCTTTTTGAAACGGGACAGATCGCGTTGATTACGGTTTAGTGAATCGGTCCAGTATCGTTTGACGCATTCCATTAGCTCCACGGTCGCGTAGGTGTCGATAATAATGAGCGGTCCAGTGGGCCGCAGACACGTTTAATTCGCGACCGCAAGAATTTCACGATCGTGATGCCACGCGCTGGTTTTAGAATTTCGCCTGCCTGCCTGCCCGTTAACAGCACCGAAATCGGTGTTCCGTTCACGATGTTTTACACGATCGTCCGCATCGATTTTGTCCCTTGTTTGTCGTCGCCGAACAACAACAATAGCGGAGGAATTTGGGTCATGATTTTAGTTGATTACTCGTAAAATAAAATCATGCCGCATTGTAAAATTCAATTGAACGAACAAGATAAAATCGTTAACTATTTGTTTTTATAGAATTGAGAGATTGATGATCGCGCGTGTGAAAACTGGCTCGTCTGTTAACTCGGAATTTGGGTCACGAGTCTAGCGGAATTTAAGCGAAATACTATTAACTTAGAAAATTGTTTATGAAATCGAATGAATAGGCTAAATCGTTAACTATATATGTTTATGCGAAGTTGAGAGATTGATGATCATGCGGTTGGAAACTGGCGTGTGAATTAACTCGAGCGTACGTACGTCGAGTAAAATTTCAGCCCGAGTCGGTGGAATAAATTCGTCCCTCTAAATGACATGTACACTCATTAAGGATCTAGAGAATTTTGGAAGAACGCGAACGAAGTCGCGCTAGAGCAATTAAGTACGCCGTCGCGTCGCGAGGTTTCCGCAAGGAAAAACCGTAAAATTGAACGCTCCAGACTGTGAAAAAACCACGTAAGAACGTCATCAAGCGGGATGGGGCCGTCTGCTAGGTACGGTTCGTTATCAGGTTGATGCGCTAACGAAATTCAGAACGGGAATCGCGAGGGCCGCGCCTCGCTCGCGAAATCGAGTTATAAGGGACCGGAGGGCCGACGCCCTATCCTCTAGCTGCGAAATTCACTTCCGTGCAGGGCCCATGCACAATAAAACGGACGTTTGATGGACCGTGGGACGAAACGTAGGGGCAGGGAGGAAAAAAACCGCGTACAGGATCGGTCAAAAGTCGAATTTTCTAACTTAAATATTTTCAAACCTTAAAAAATTATCACGGAGTTAGCGTATGACAACTTGTTTCATAATGAAAATTATTTGACTGGCGAAACGAGACAAAGGATTCTTGTGAACTCTTAATACGTGCTGCTTAAAATATTAAAAGACAGTAATACGTAAGTGAAAAATTGTTGGACAGGACGTGTTGGCCAAAAACATGGAAATAAAAATTGAGAGGAAAAAGGAGGAACGCTTTAGTGGTCGTCACTGAAGCGCAGGCGGTGGAAGGACGAGCGGGAAGGGCGTAGGGACGGCTATAAAATTACTAGGTACATGAAACTGTTTCAGTGTCTCGCGCATGCAGCTGCACCGGTCCGACCCAACCCGACGACGACGGTCAAGGCGCGATGCTCTCTCTCTCTCTTTTTTTTCCCTTCTATTTTCACTCGCCTTCCGCTTTATTTTCGCTTTAATTTCTCCCTTTTCGTCGCGGCGCTTGCTAATGGGGATGCCGGTGGACGAATGGGAAGAAGGAAACGGAGTAAATAGGAGCTTCTGCGGGAGTAACTGGCCGTGTCTTTCCTCTTTCTTCTAGGAGAGGCTTCTACTAAATCCTCAGCGAAACTGCAATTCTTCTTTCGATGCCGATAAAATTAATTATCCTGTCCGCTCCGCTCCTGTTCCACTTATTTTTCTTTCGCAGTGAATTCTTGCTCGGCTCCTGGCAACACCGAGGACAGCGGAATCGTAAATTCTGGATATTAGGATTCGGAAATCTGTGTCCCGATGGGAAAACGAATCCCTTGAAACACTTTCTTGCGTGTTAAATATCTCGTTCTGAGACGCTATCGTACGATGTTCCATTCGACTCTACGTCCTTGAAATTTGAAGTACGTGAATTATTTTATGAATTCACTGATCGCGGGAACAGTTCGCATCGGGCAAATTAATCGTCTCGTTTAACGCAACGTTACGGAGTTTCAAAGTCTAATACGCTTCGTTTGAAGCAGAAAACAAAAAAGGAGTAAGTACTGTGAAAAGAGAAAGAATGAAAATTGACGTTGAAACATCTTTGACATCCGCTATCCTTCTGAACTTTCTCTGTGAAATTCTAATGGCCTTCTTAACTCCTGTTAACCTCATAAGTTCAATCTTTTCACTTCAACGCACTCGCCTAGCCGAGGTTATTTAATATTCAACGTAGAAGAAGATTATGTTCCCCGTTACAAAGGCACGTACTTTAATTGCGAGGGGAGATACCGCGAAATCATCACAAATTAATGGTACGACGGTCGTTGTTGTAAATAATTCAGGGAACTTAATTTTTATTTGATATATGTATATACATTTTGTAACAATTGAACAATATTAATGAATAGTAATCGTGAAGGAGGTCTAAAATAATTATTCTCATTTATTTTACACCTCGACACGTTCAATCGAACATGTTCTGACTTTCTAAGAGAAATACAATTTCTATTGTGAAGTTTGGTCGCCAAATTGTCAGGCGTTTACATTTAATTTGGCAAACACTTCGCCGTCACTGCGAGTCATTAAACTTTCGGAAACAGCCCCGGCTGCAGGTACGATTTCACGATGCATCGAATCGAGATTCCGTGTCGCGGATATATACGATTTAACGCGTAGACCGAACCGAGGAAATTTCGGGTATCGACGCGCACACCCGTGTTTGTCGGCCCGGGAACCTACAACGATTTCCACTTACTTCTTTCCGGGAGTTCGGATAGAGATAGAGGGCTGTCTTGATTTTTCTTCGACGGGTTTCCCATCGCCTACTGCTTTTACTTTGCATTCCACCTTCAATGCGAATAGTGTAGGCAGGTCAAGCCCGAGCAAATATTTGTCGAATTCTCTAATACTGTTTGTCATCAATCATTCAGTGAAAGAAATGATCAGACGTGCTCAGAAATTTTAATAAACGCGATCCTCAGATAATATTAAGACTTCCTTATTTTATTTCCAAGTTTTATGGTATTTATCAAGAATCACAACCTTGAATATTTGATAATGTAAATTCGAAGCTTTGGGTTATATTTGTACATTTGAAAGTGTATCGGTTTTTAAAAACAGCGTCAGCTTCGCTGGTTCACCTTATCGTGTCAAGGCGGCGGCGCGTTCCTCTCTTTTCCGCGAGCCGATTTTCCCTCGCGCTTTCTCGGGGTTGGCATCGCGTCCCTTTCTCCCTCCCGGCACCCCGTTTGGCACTTCACCGCCTTCGTGGCCTCCGTTCGTTCCGTCAGTCGTGCCCGGAGGAGTCCGCGAATCGCACTTCTCCCTCGCCTCGCCTCGTCGCGAGCTCCGGTTCATGTTTACGGAAATCCGCGACCTTCGTATCAGAGTTCACGGACCTACCCTGCGTAAAATTCCGTATTATACAATTACTTCTTAAAACGTTTTGGAGGCGTTTAGAAGTAATTAGATTTCGTGTTAATTGTTCCTTATAGTGATCGTTGTAAATTATTTCGTTCAACTGATACAAATTAGGGGTGTTGTACGTTCAATACGAAAATGTACAGGACGAAGTGAGACAGATTTAGGGTAGAATCAAGTTTTGATAATGAATGACTCAGTAATACGTGGGAATGGTCAATTCCGGTAGAGACACGGTTTCGCACGTAAACTCCGGGTAGGGATTGGGGAACGCTTATGGGAGTTGGAGCTTCGACAGTTGCCGGCACGTGACGCGAACCCCTGACCTTGAAGAATCGTCGCGTCGCGGGACTCGAACTTCCAAAGGTACAAAAGTTTCGTGAAACTGTGCGAGAGTTCGAAACCTCTACACTCGCACGGACCCTTCTATACGTGACTCTACTGCTCGCGTTTAGATCGATCGATCGATAGTGCTTGGCGAACGTATATTTACTGTAATCGGTGGCTCTCGTTCAATAAGTGAGAATGTGATGTTCCGTTGACGAGTGGATTTCCTTTCGGCGGGACGAATCAGCCTGACGTCCTCAAGTAAATAAATTCGTTTTTACATTGATTTTTTTTTTTAAATGAAGAGTACGTGTCGTCAATTTGGTAAAATTGATTGGACACGCGATATTACAATGGAATAACAGCATTCGAATCTATTGTTTGACGAAATTCGTTTATTCTCCGTGGATTTCATGAATACACGTATCAATTTTAATATACAATTTATGATACACGTAATTTGAGGCGGGAGAAAAATAGGAATGGTTAGCCTTCCGTGTGGGAAGGTAATACGTGTGGAACGAATGGTTCCCGCGTGTGCAACGTGCAACACGTGAGAGTAACTCGTTTAATATATTTTTTCTTGTCAGCTTGTATTTTAATATCCTCGCACGACACGGACCGACGATAAAAATTTTTAACAAAATATTATTCCTCTCTGTTATTATTCGTTTAATTTTGTTTAAAACGAAGTGGAATCATTACGGTAGCATTAAATATTACAAAGAGTCGATAGCTTCTCATATTTTTAATAATAATAATAACAACAAAAATAATAATAATAAAAATAAAAAAAATAATATTACTTTATTCACGAACAGAAGCCCATTGTAACATACAATAAAAGTAAGATGTACGGTAAGAATAAAGAAAAAACAGGGAAAGAAGACAGGAAAAAAACATACATAAAATTCAAGATAAGCATAACGAAAGAGAGAAAAAATGAATTTTTACTCATTATAGTTCCATATGTATAATTTGATCGGCCGTTTGAATAACTAGGGTAAACTTTGTAAGTATCAATAAAACGGCAATAACCGTGGAGGCACCGTTTAAAGAGTTCTTATCGGATTTATCGATGGCGTTCGAAAACCGGAATAGTTAAACTTTGCTTTTACGATGCTTTTTCAAAAATCCATCGCCGCGCCGGGTTAAATGCGAATAATGCCGAACTTTTAACGGGGTACGTACATATAACGCGTGCGCCGGACCTTCCCGATAGTTCGTATAAATCCAGCCATTAATCGCGCGATCCCCAACTTTTTTCGTATAACAGCTAATACTTACGACGTGGTTATAAATTTTCTCGTAATGCGAAATGAATAACGCACTATCCTCTCATTTTTTTTTTCCCCCCTCTCGCGCTCCTCTCCACACGTTAATTCAATACGTGGCATACGTTGAATTATGGCGGTGCATTTGCAGCGAGAATTTGCGACGCTGACCCGAATTACACAAATATTAAATTCCCCCGAATTCGTCGAAACGAAATTTCGAACTTTAAAAGCTGTCGACGTTTAAATAGAAATGCGGTCGCTGGATGGAATTGTTACATTAAATACGGTTTTGTCCCAGCCCGCGTTATTATCTCGTACGCGCGTTCATCAGCAAACAATTTATTTCAACTCGTTTTAGAACATAATCCGCACCGAATAAAATCATCTCATCGTTACGACAATTTTTTTCATATCCTCTTTTTCTATTAATCCTATCGCGAATTATCATAGCGTTGCACATATTAACATATTTTCAATGTTTTTTTTTACTTTTGTACATCTCTTCTGTTTATTTCTTACGAATCTTCGGTCTACTTCCGCATTACATGCTTAAAATAAATGTGATATTAAAATTAGAATACGAGATTAGAAATAAAAGATGTTAAAATTGATAAATCGGATGAACCGATCAGTTCGAATTAACAGTACAGTTTTTTGTTTACAAAGCGAAACAGTAAACTGGCGCACGCAACAGTTTCCATCGCAAATAAATAATTCGTGAAAAAAGCTTTCATCGGTTGATTTTTGGATTTCGCCGTAAGTACACTCGGGCCATCGATGCCCTGTCCCGAATCGCGAAAACTGGCCCGTATAAAACTATATCAATCGGTTATCGAAACAACCGGGTCGGGGTTGGCTGTTCCCAGCGCGCGTCAAGACTCTCCATACACGGGTTGCCTTCGATTTTACACGTTGCGTATGCGGAGGCACGCCATGTCATATAATATTGCCTCGATAACGGCTGGTAAGCGAGAGAGAGAGATGATCTGTGTGACGCCTGAGGGTTTATTACATCCCGGTCCACCAATATTGGCCACTGGTCGATCGTACCAGCTTTCAGCAAAAGCTGAAACGAGACGGGAGAGGGGAGACAGCCGCGGAATGGCTAGTTGGCTAGATTAAAAAGGGAACAAACGTCGCTCCTACAGTATATACTGACTCCATCGGTATTGTTCCGTCATATTCGGGGTTACGTGTTTCAACGACTCTTTCATTGCTCGACTAATGTTTCCCTCGGTCGTACAAATAGAGTGTGAGAAAGAAACCCTCTCAGATGGCAATATAAAAAGATAATCATTTTTTATATGCTTGATAGTAGAATTGAATCAATCCTTACAACGTTATCGGTAAATTGAAAGAGTTTGTTTATTCATTAAGGATGTATTGGTTATACAAGTTAATCCTAAAAGTTTATGTACTTTAGAAAAACGCATTTCCTATAATTAAAAAG
>NW_017179735.1:23450-30486 GCF_001652005.2 Ceratina calcarata
TGCAAATTTTAAGTCACTATAATTTTTCAAAAATCCCATGAATTGATTTAAAATTTTGCAGGTAGCTTTTTAATAGTAATAGGAATTTATAATAACAAATTCAACATGCTAGCATTGCATAGCCTATACATCCTTGAAGCTCGTGGACTCGTGGCCCGTTGACACACAGACTAGACAGATACAGTAATTTTGATTCGCTGCGTAATTCAGGAAGCAAGCCGGCTACCAAAAATCAATCGAGACCATCGTCTGAGGAGTTTCGAAGCATACTACTGCGTTCGGGGCTGCTCGAAGGCGAACACGAGACCGACTACTTGCCACGGGGAAGAGAAAGAAAGGGAGGGTCGAATACTCTCACGATACGCCCCATCCCGCTCTGACTCGCGGGATTCCCGATAAAGCCGTCGAGCATTTGCTCGAAGCCCTCGCAGTGTACTCAGCTAGTCCGACTTCCGGAAGTTTCGTCCCTGAAGTTTACCCTTTCGCTCTGAGGAGCCCGGAACGTCGGAGGAATCCCGGAGAGGTCAAAGCTGCCAGCACGCGAGAGTTCGAGGGAAGCTGAATAGGCACCGGGAATAAAAACCGGACGAATTACAGGGCCGGTACGCGGGATTGTTATCGTTCGCCGCGTGGATCAATCTTGCCAGACCCCTAATTGCGAGTGGTTATTAAGGAAAGGAATGGCTCGATGATGGCCGCGAGATATTATCAGATTACGTGACTGTCCGATCGATTAGAATAAGTGGCACGCTAACAGAATATTTTTTTCGATCTTATCGCGGGAAACCCTTGACGCATAATTACTCTAATCTTACGATGATTAAAGATCTGCGAGAATCAAATTCATACAAGCATCACAATTTAATTATGCGTATATAAAAATTCATGAGAAATATATTCCATAAATGTTCGCAGTTTAATTATACGAATTGGTCATTTATTTTTTTTATACTTCTATAGCTGGCGAACTTCATTTCGGAAAAAATTCATGGTATCAGCAACGCATTATGGTTCACCTCCATTACATCCTCTGGCTATTGATTCCGTACCCATACGCACCCCATAAATAAATTTCTCCGTCTCTTACACACGTCTCGAGGACCGAGCGATAAATCCCCTTCCCGGTTGCCTCTCTTCACCCATTTCTCTTTTTTTGCATCTTTGTTTCTTTCCTCGCATGGGAGAATTTTGGCTCCTCCGACGTTCGTCTTGCTGCTTTTTGACGGGTGCGGTTTCCCACTGCCAAGAATGCAGCACAGGTTCCACAATTTTTCTTGCACTACCGTAGAAAATACATCAAGTTTTTGCTTTTCAGAAAGTAACGAAAAATTCTGCTTCCGTCGAATTTGCTTATTGTCGAGGGAGAATGTGTCGGTCCATCGAACGCGATAAATCAGCCGGTGCTGTTTGCTATGCGATTAGGTTTATCAATTCAAGTGAAATTCGTTATCCATTTTCGATGAGACAGCCTCGGGGAGATGTTCGAGGGGTTAATCAATATGCCGTGCCGCGACAATATCATTTACGACAAATTGAAGATTATCCTTAACGGTTCACTAGCTCGCAGGAAGTTTACGTCGCGCTAATAAACTTCTCGGTATATCGAACAAACTCGGTGCCGTTTACTGGGACAGTAATCCGGCGAGATTTATAGCTTAGAAGGTCGTTAAAAGTTTCCCTTGGAAATTACAATGTGGGCACAGCGCAAACCGGGACAAGACCCCTTCTCTCTCTCTCTCTCTCTCTCTCTCTCTCTCTCTCTCTCTCTCTCTCTGTAATTACGCGAATACTATGATAATTACCTTCCTAAGGATTCTTCACATTCTTTTCATATGGAACTTTGACGTTTCTCCGGAGTTGAGCATTCACTGTTTCCCTTATCTCACGCAACTTGTACGATAACTTAGCTCAATGATTTCTGCATTACGTGTTATATAATTAATTAAGAATTTTATATTCCATTGAGTATTTGCATATAAATTCATGAATTCATTTTAACAAAGCAACGTTAATTTTCTTTTCGGTTTTATAATATAATCTATGAATACTATTTATATTAGATTTTCAATGCCATTCAAAGATTTCAATGAAATTTGTCAAACCTTTATGGAGAATGCTGATCAGTTCGGATCGACGCACGAAGCAATTTCCGACGGTTCGATCGGTGGAATGGGAGCGGTAACGTCCAGAACTTGATAATCGGTCGTAAACATCGCCTTAACAACCCGGCGTGGCGCCGCGCGAGCGAGTGTAATGTTCGATACGTGTATCTCGTGGGTTGACTTACGCGTTACAGGCCGTAACACGGTGCCCGGCAATAATTCATCCCGGATGAAATAGGCGGGCGTGTTTAATGCGAGACGTTTATTACGGCCGGGCATTTTTGCCCTGGAACGTTCGCGACGTTCATTTCGACCCCGGGAAAACGGATATTCGTCTCTTCAACGGAAAGTAAATCATTCCGCACGGCCCGCGTGTGCATCCAGGTAGTCGAATCCGCCGACACGCGCCTCTCTTTTTTATCGCTTTTGTTTCGTTCCGCGATAAATGACAAAAAAAAAAACAAAAAACAGACGATAGAAACTAGAAGCGGATGAATGACTGATCGAGTCGCGGTCATTTCATCCGTCAGCCCCCTTTGGACCGCGGTACCTTTGACTGTCAACGATCATCGGGACAAATTACCAGCGGCGTAATTACTGGATGATGCATCGCCTCGTTTAATAGGCATTCCGTTACCCGTTTGATGTAGTCCTGCCCTTGTTGGTCGGACAGTTCTATCCGGCCTCTTCGAACCGCTGCCAAGCCGGCTCGACATACTTGATTACGTCTAATCACGTCGTTGCGTTTATCCCGTTTCCGATACGCTACAACGTTCATTTATATCCCTTTACAATTCCATACGTAGATTGTATTTCATTTTATGCATTCTCATATATTATATAAGGCTCGTGATAATTAAATCGAATCATGTTGCACAATATTTTAATTTTATAATATCATTATATCACAAAGTTTGTTAAGAGAAATTCCCATCTTTTGAATGAATCAAGAATTGTATAACATTATACGTTCTGTAATTATTCCATTACCAGGAAGATCGTACGTTCTTTTGATTGAACGATACACGCGGCAGATGTTATTTCGACGTACGAATATCATAATACGTACTGTGCATTTTGCAATGGCACATTACTAAAATCATTTGTTCCTGTAAATGGGCCAGGCAATTACGCGGAAAGGTTGCATTGTTTGAACGCAAACGAGCGTCGTAATTTTGAAATTCCTGCGGGTGGGTACGATAAGGAACAAAGAGGCTGTCAGAATCGTACGTGTCCAATCAGCGTCGCTTCCTGCCGGAATCGATTATTAATTGCCGGCACGTGTGCCGCGTGCATCGTCCATTAGAATTCGAATCTCCGCGAAGCGACGCGCGCGTTTCGGCGCCCGATAAAGTTATGCCTGTCCATCGGCTACTAATTACCTATTGATTGACTATCCCCGGCCACCCACCGTCCCTGCCCTCTCACTTTTCCTTCCGGTCAGCGTCGTCACGAAGACGAATTCCAGGAACGATTATTCCGGTCCCTTTCGAATCGGGGAATGCCTGGGGGAATATTAATCGGCTACAGGGAAATTGTCCGAATGGTGCGCAGCTATTTTATAAGTAGGATTTTAAAATAAAATAAAATATTCATGGTACGAATTTTAGGCGGAAATTCTTTTTATCATTCATGAATCGCAATGTGCAACTTTTTGACTGGCATACGTTTAATACACATTTTTTATAAATGCATACATAAAACTCGTAGTTTTGAGTAAGTGCTCCAGTGCATTAAATAAATTTTAATGATTGCAAAAATATTTTTATTTCAAACTCCGTATTTATTGTTCATTCTTTTGATCATACGTGTGATGAATTTTTATACCGGATTAATATAGTGTTTTTAATATTTAATTACGAATTACGGGGTACAGACGTGTATCGTGGAAGTAGATTTGGAAATGGAATTCCCTTTCATATTATACTTTATCCGTTCACTGAAATTCCTTTTACTGTAAACTCATTACGGTCCCACGTACTTTTAGTTATTGCTTCTCCATTCTTTTTTTTTTTCACGTATCATTTTAAAATGTTCCTTTATTATATTTTAAATAACTTTGATGTCTCCTGTTACCAACAGCGAGCGATGTCTTTGACATATTATCAAAAATATAATTATTTCGTTAATAGCTCGCCGGGTATATGAAAAATTTATGCGTCTCGATGAAAGCGCAACGCTGCAATTTGTGAGCTTTTAATGGTAGGACACTTTTAAAATTCTCAGTGCGACTGTAAAGCTACGTTGCAAAATTGTAAAATACAGAACGTTAGAGATCGATTAGATTAGAAGTTCGCCTGGTATCAAATGAATTGATCGTTTGCATAAATTGAACAGGAAAATTAAATCGTAGTTTTAGATGTTTCTCCGTGATAAAAGTACACGTGCCATAAATTACTTAATCGTGTAAGTTTGCTGGAAAAATACTTAGCAAAGCTTCTAATTAGGAACCTAAACTTTATTATCTACTTACCTTTTGTAATGGACTCATTAAATGGGCGAGCTAATCATTATTGATGTTATTATCTACGAAGCTGTTATAGTCTATATACAATACATAAATCATGATAATGATGCTATTACTGGATCATAGAAATTAAGTAATTTAATGTTGGTTAGAAATACATTGAAATAATTTACATTCATATAAAAATTCATATTTTACTATAATATAAAATTACGTAATTCTATCGTCAAACTTTTTTATCTTGTCAAGTTTATTAAGTTTTATATTTAATTTTTGATGAATTTAGAAGGGATCCCTCTTCATTTAGATTAAGTGGTCCTAACACAATAGAATATTCCCGTGTCCGTTGGCCCCTAAAGTTTCCATAATTAATTGCTGTTATAATCTCGGAAACAGTCGACAAGTTGTAATAATTGGTCCTGCCGGCGGGCAATTACCTCAGACGGAAATTAGAAAGCTGCGGTAAGAGATATCGAGCAGGGGTTAATAATTTATTATCCCACGAAGGGTTTCCGTTTTGTAACGTGGCGTGGGTCAACGAGTCAGCAGTACACCGTTTAATATATCAAACGTGAAAATTGTATACTGATTTAAATTAACGTAGTGGAAATTAGATATTTAGAATAAAATATTTTATATTATAAAAATACTTATAAATTCAACGATGCAAGGGAAGTCTTTCTCACACATGTGCTTACGTCAGATTTAAGAATCCTCGTTCTTTAATAATGCAGACAAAAGAGAAATTCATATTTAATATTTCGTTCTCCAAGGTAGACAAAGGATAATGGAAATAAGATTCGCCATAAATCCAAGCATACTTGAAGAACTCGTTTTGAAAAAAAAAAGAAACATTTTGAAAAACCGTGGAATAAACATGTTCCGCATTCTACAGACTGGTTTCTTGTTGGCGTATAGTATAATTTTTCAGTGAATAACGGTGGTGAAAGCTACATTTTCGTTGGTAAAATGCCATTCAGCGCAGGTATGCAGAGTTTGTACGACCTATTTTCTTGGATAATGCAGTACACGGCGATACAAGTATTCCGTGAAAAGCTCGATCGTGCAACGCTTGACTTGTTTACTCCTTAGAAAGACCCCTTTTTAATATTAACAAATGAATCGATTCAAAAAACTTGAGATTACAGTGAAAATTTGATTTCATCATAAATTCTAGAAATTATATTCAGTTTACAAAATAATTATTATTTTCTATCATCGTTTCGATTATTAATTTTATTGCAATTTAGCAGTTAATACACATTAGAATTGACTTAGTCATTCTAAAATGATCTACAACGCGTGTTAATGAATCCATAAGGAAGTTTGAAATTTTAAGTAGCGTAGACAACGTGACGCGTTACGACATCACGTGTTTCATTAAATCTCGCCTTATCAGGAAGAAACGCGTCTTCTTCGTGGCAAGACACATGGGAATCATAGCGCGCGCTGCCACGACTAATATAATAAACAATTGCTTTAATGAGGCAACAATGGAGTCGCAATATTGGCCGTGGTTCCACGGTTAACGATGACTGACAGCGGTTTTATGAACACTCTTAACCAACCGGCTGCGATTTAACTACAGGAAGCAGTGGATGTTTAAATAAACGATTCAAATTTACTTTGTCATCCACCGATAATACGACGCGAAATTCATTTTTCAATCGAAGCAACTTGTCCCTAGTTTTCCCAGTTTTTAGCAGATTCATTTAGTTTAAAAACGAATTATTATAAAATAATGAATAATATTAATAATCTGTTCATATTGTATTATTAATAGTGAACTCTGGGTTTGGATTTTTTAAATAATTTTAAAAGATGTAATTTACTTGGAAAATAGCTTTTGCATTTATTTTTGTACATAAAACCTATCAAAATATTTTATAGCTGTTAATGATTTCAATAATCAAGGGGTGATTTTTACACTTTAGATGGGATAAAAAAGAGTGTATCGATTATTTTTCACAATATTACAATCATACAAAATTTCATTAAAATCGATGAGTAACACTTAGCTAGGTTTCCTTGTCAGTAATGATTCGTTCATGTACAGCTAAGAAAATCTTCCGCGATATCTTCATTCGCAAAAAATGTGTGTAATAAACGTCCAACTATCGTATGGCGAGGCATAATAATTCCGAGAGGGGAAAGCGACGGTCGTTTCGTGCTGGGCTAAGGAAAAGAAACAACGTGTGCGGGCGTATTGGCCGTGACATCCGGTACCTAACAGAAACGAGACGCCTCGCCCAGCTTCATTATCATGTGCGTAACGTTCAATGAGAATACGCTTCTGTACACGCCCACGCGCTCACGCTAGCCTCGCGTGAATGAAACGCGTCGTTTCGTCGCGAGAAATTTAATTTCACGTTGTCGTGTGCGTACACTCGTCTCCATAAGTTAAAGAACAGAAGTAGTGGTAGATAACTGCATCGTATTAAATCATATTAATCAAGAATTTCATTAC
>NW_017179735.1:31331-50245 GCF_001652005.2 Ceratina calcarata
CTCGATATCATCGCGATTTTCATAGTGAAATTAAATATGAACAATAAAAATAAAGATTAAGCTAAGAGTTTCTCTAATGAGGAACTTGTTAAGGGAGGATTAACAATATTGCGCGGACGGGAAACGAGAGTTAGCAACATTCCAGTCCGTGTGAAAAAAACACTGTTAGTTTATGCATCCCCATGTAGCCGTGAGAAGAATTTTGGAAAAAAAACCGACGAGTTCACGCGAATGTTAAAGGAACATGTTGGGGCGGCAGCCTGGCACAACGTTGCCGAGGAGCCACTCGGCTCTATTCGCCGTACAGTAGTTTCAGCACGAACGAGCCAGCGCGAAAGAGTGCGGTTGCGAAAAATAAATCCGCACTTTTCGCGACGTACAATGTGCAGTTTTAAACGCTGCATAACCGGCGCGCGGCGGTAAAACTGAAACTTCATCTGTGAAAATGTACACGCGTTCAACCACCCACCCCCGTCCAACCCCCGCCGGCCGACCCACTTCGTTGTTTGTCATGACGCCACACTTTTTTTTTTTTTCCTCGTTACATTTTCTGCTCTGCCCGTTTCTACTCTAACGCGATGATTATGAATTTTCATACGAACGTTTCAGTCTAATTGGTTGGCTTTTCAAGTAACGCGCAAATTCTTTGTGACCTGCACGCGTTACAAGTAAAACTAGGGGTATTAAGCTGGGTAAGCTGACTTTCATGTAAAATAAAACTTGGGACCTAAACGGATTACTGATGCTCTTCAAGCTCTTTTCCGGGCCCTTCTATTATTTGTGGATTATTCCTCTTATATTTGCAGCCAGCTAAATGTCCCAATTTCTATTCATTGGCGTATGTTCCTGTTACGTGATTATCTTTAAATCATCAAAGAATAAGCCAGTGAGTAGAAATTGCGACGTAAAATTGAAATATTTACTTTACGTCTAGTTTTACGTAAAATCACAAGCTTGAGAAAATTTCAGCTTTAAATCTCAATGTTCAATTTATATCATGTTTATCATTGAATCAGTTGGAACAATTAGGAACGAGAGAAATTCTCATTGTGCTTGAAATTCGATTTACTTGGTGTCCTATAATTTTAATAGAAGAGTTGTGTCGGGGGCAAAAAGTACCTGCCGATTATCTGGATGCAGATTATCCGAAATTTCCATTATACGGGAATCTGTTTATGCAGCGGAGAAACTACGCTCGGGAATTAACAACAATGGGAATACACGCAGATGCAAAGGTTGTACACTCGACTACGGAACGAGGAATTTTCCGCGCTCGTTTCGTGTTCCTTTTTCGTAATCCTTCGGCCGTTAATTGGAAACAAACATAGCGCTAAAGCCTTGTAATATTTCTGATTTTCTCCTTTCCTTCGCCTGCATGAGCTAAACAAACATTGGCCTAATGGAATATGTAAAATCTGGAAATGTTAAATTAATTAAATTAATTATATCTCATATACGAATGAAGCAAGAAATGAGAAGCACAAACATTCATATTAGTATAATTACGTCGATGTTAATCAACCGCTGAAGGTAAACAAA
Source organism: Ceratina calcarata (assembly GCF_001652005.2). Taxonomy (NCBI): domain Eukaryota; kingdom Metazoa; phylum Arthropoda; class Insecta; order Hymenoptera; family Apidae; genus Ceratina; species Ceratina calcarata. The sequence continues at coordinate 32,871 of NW_017179735.1, forward strand.
TAAAATGGTAAAATGGAATTTAAAAATGAGAGAAGCTTTGATCACGTTTTTTACGCGGCAACTCATTAAATTCAAAAATCCGGTCGGATTCGCGATAGCTCCCTTTACATTGGACGGGATAGGCGAAAACAAGAGAAAACCGGAGGCGCCGCTCGCTTTTTCCCTCCCCTTTAATCCCCAGATTTTCTTAGTTTCGTCGTTTTCCTCCCATTACTTTGCCCGTCCCACGGTTTTTATTTTATTTGCCGTTTGCGCGGCCGAGCTCGAAAAGCTGTGTTCATTCTTCGGCTACGGCGAGGAAGAAGAAGAAGAAGAAGAAGAAGAAGAAGAAAAGAAGAAGAATTGGAACAATGCACCGGGCGGTTATCGGAAGTTGTTTGTCGACCAATTAGGAAAATGGCTTGCCTTTGGCCCGTTTCTCCTATCTCGGAGTGGCACCCCGATTAGTTAGACGCGACGGCAGGGAAAATAAAACGCGTTCGCTGTAATATCCTTCTACGCGATTCCGAAACAACCGTAGAAATAAATATAGTTCGCGTAGACGAGACAGACCGAATTTCAAAGCGTTTCAACAACGTGCCTGGCGAACGTTTAAATACTTCAGTTTTTTATTGCAACACATTATAACAATCATATTTTGCAAGTGTAAAATGTTTCATCACCTCGTTATAAATACGTGACGAATTTTTGTTTCTAAGATTTATTAAGGGAGTATTGGCTATTCTACCGCGACTCGTGTCTAAAGCAACCCTTGACCTCTTTCCTCTGTTACGTCGAGGAGGTGCCCTCTACTAATTTACCGTTCTCTTTTCTGTGTGTCTCATTTGAATCGTTCCGGTTCTCCGATCAGTAGTCGAGAGGTCCAACTGACACCGTTCCTCTATGAAACGATTTCTTTCCGGTGACAGAGAGAAATCAAACGCGAGCGACTTGACTCCAGGCACCGGGGAGTTAATCAGTGCGATGGGGCTGCTTTGATTCCTGACGTACGTGTAACTCGAACTTTATACATATAACGGGATAACTTGGACCATGGCTCGAATTAAAAGCACCGGCGCGCCGCGTTTCAGAGCAATAATCAGGAATTGAAAATCGGGAAAAATCGCTGTATTCATAATCGTTAACCGCCGTCCGCGATGGTTGCTCGTATTGAATAACAATTAAGCGACTTCGTTTAGCGGATATTTATCGGAACGCCGATAATCGAACCGTATTAGGCGAATTGAAATCTTCCACGCTGGGGAAATTGCTGATTAAAAGAAATTTTATTCCTTGCTTCTGAACGAGGTTAAAAGAAATACCGACTTTAATTGCTGCTAATTTCGTACTTCAATTACATTTTTTTATTGCGTTCCATAAGCAATAAAATTGCGGTCTAAAATTATTCAATATATGACGTGACAATATCAATTTCAGTACAATTGAATTTATAATTGCATTCAATTTCGAATTTATTTAGAATACATTTATTTCATCATCCCGCTATAATTATCCCCGTTGCACGATAAGAATCGACGATCGTTTGATTATATTTAGAAGGTAACTCGAATGCATCAAGCTTCCACGTTTCTTGAGAAATTGTCATTCCGTTGGCAGCCCGTCGACGTACAGGAAGACCGTTTTAACTTCCGATCAATTGATACACTCAGATCGCTGTCTAAAAATATTTACAAGCCTATTCGAGGCCCGGTTAATAAATAAGCCACTGTCTACCGGTGGACGTCGTTGTCCTTAAACAACGCCTGGTTACGTGACAGGACGTGAAAGGGGCTCGTGACATCCTGTCTCATCTACGTTAACTTAACGAGCTAAGCATTCGCCAAACCCCTTTATCTTCGTTTTATTAGCACGCTCCTTATTATAGTGCACATATAATCATTGATTTACAATCATTATTGGCTCAAGCATTAAATGTAATAGGCATTAAACAATATGTATAAAATAAGAAACATATCTCTAAGAAGTAGGAATTTTTTAAATGAGTCATTAAAATCAAATTCTGATGTTTCTGTTATTTAATAATTTTTATGTATCTTTATTACTCTTTAATTTAAAGCATTCTATTTGTGAAGCTACGTGGCAAAGAGAAAGACGGAAATGAATAATTGCATCGTGCAGAATTATGACAGGACGCGTTTACCAGCAGTTCGTTTCAGCAAAAAGGGACGTGTAGATGCAAATAATTTGCAAAGTGTATACAGCGGGTAAAAAAGGAGCTGTCCATATAGTAAGCAACGGGAAAAGGGAATCCGGTGGCGGTTGAAAACGGAGAGTAACTGACTCGCAGGGGTGTAACTCGCGGGACGATTTTACGAGCTTTTTACGGTTCATTCCGCGCGAGCCGTGTGTCCGTTATCGCGAAAGCGATCTTTGTTTTATATATTCGCGCTGCAACCCTGTTTTAGCGGTTGTTGCGACTGACGTTCTCGCCGCAATTCTTTCAACCGCCGCTTGTTGCCGCGCTGAAAAGAGAATGAACAGAAGTTGAAGTCGGTTAAATTGCGAAGAAACTGCGTTCTTTTCCTTTTTATGGTTCCGCGCCGCTGCTCATAAATTTTAGGACACTCTCCTGCGTTTGTTGTTCGCTTAAGAATCTGATAAATGTTTCTAATAGGCAGTTCTTACAGATTAGATCAATTTAGAGATTTTAATTATCTGTCAAGTGTAATAANTTAGAATTTAAATATTTATAATTTGTACTGGATAATTAAAATTGCCTACCCTGGATAATAATTAGAAATTCGAATAATTAGATAATCTATATAATTAGATAAAATAATTTCCTATTTATGCTCCATTGCTAAGTATTAAACTTTTAATATTCGTAAATATCCTATCACATTCCCCATTCAACGAGGAGCCTGTTTCATCCTATTCACCGATTAATCAGAGGCACAATACGCGTAACGAAAGAGATTCGCGGTGATTAACAGTTCCGGTGTTAGTCAAAGCGTCACGTGAACCGTATATTCCTTGCGATATCGCCCGGCTTCTCCGTCAAGCGTCGCGGCATTCCGTTTAACCCGGCGCGATAGTCGTTCGAGCATAGATGGGTAAATACGCGTGTCGCGCGTGTGTGGGCGTCGAATATCTCCCGTAACGATCGTCATTGGGAGCCGAGCACGTAACCGTTGTGTTCGGAAACTCTTTTTCACCGTTTACGCGCGATATCGTCTGTAATCAAAGCGTCGCGCGATTATACGAATGGTCGCGCGGCCGATGGAAGACGATAATTAAGGACTTGAATGCCGAAACAATTACCCAAACCGAGAGAGAGAGAGAGAGAGATAGGGCGTGCTCACCAGTTGCGTGACGGGACGCGTTGCGTGACTCGACGCGAGCATCAGGCTGACCAAGTGGATACGAGGCCACAACCCCGTCATTATCGGCGAATCGTGTTAAACTGGCATAAACCACGTCGAAACCCGCTAACTGGACGTGAAATCTGCTCCTTCCTTTCTCCGTACTCCCACGCTCTCTTCCTTCGTCTCTCGACGCGGGCGACGGGAATGAATCTTCGAATAAGACTAAGCAACGTCGCTTGTCGCGATCGAATTCAAATGTTTATAGTATAATAAATTCACATGATAATTTCTACTTAATTCCTTCGTTTTCTATAATTCTATATGGAATCTCAAGTGAGCAGAAATTCTACGTGAATTCTACGAATTCTAACGTGAACAGGAATTACGATGTTTACTATTAAATTCTTTATATAATAAAGAGGAGCAAACGAATTAGTAATTTGTCTCTAGGAATCCATCTTCGAAATTTATTTATTTATTTCATAAACGAATCGAATATATTATAAGGACTTTTTGTATTCTGTTGTACATCAGTTTGACGCACGGTTCCGGGAACGTATTCGAAATGTCGGACGTGGGACTTATAATGATTAAAAATGTTGCTTATAAAGACGTATGACTGTTAGAGTAAGTGAACGAGTAGGCAGGGAGCTTCGGGGTGTTATCTAGACAAACGTTGTTCGTTAACGCACGGCGAACAAATGCGACGCCGTCTGGGTATCTCGGAGTGCGTAACGCTGTTCGGGATTTGGGGGGACAGCCACCATTTACGATCTCTTTCCTCCCTCCTGAAAAATTCATCGGGGCCGCGGGAGGAAACAGGGGACATTAGGTGGAAGATAAACACCGGGCCGCGATCCTTTGAACTTGACAAATCGCGGAAGGAGGAAACTCTTGCCGGCGAGGAAGAGAAGAGAAGAGAAGAGGAAAAGGGTAAACGAACTTCGTCCTCGAGAACCGTTCCTGTGTATCATACGACCGGTAGCCGTGGCTCTGGTAATGGCTCCTTATGATTTAGCGGGAGTGTTTTCTTAGTTTTTCGCGAAAGTGCCGCTCGGCCCGCGTAATCGTTTGTCAGCTGGCGCGGCGAAATAATAGCACTCCGGCACCGCCTCCCTCTCGGACCCACCTCGTGAAATCCCGCCGCGATATTTTACCGTCGTCGCTATTAAAGGCCATTCCGTAGATGAAGAGTAACGACGCGTCCCGCGCACGATCGAACCTGGCCCTTCTTTTCGAAAAATCCCACCTACGTTAAGTACACGCGATCCCTCCACGTCCTGCTTGTCGATTGCCCTTTTAAAAAGTGCATCAGGTTGCATTTCATTAAATCGACTTTTGTCCGTCGTTTATTTGTTTAATTTATACGATGACTACGATTGTTCAATGCTTTTCATCTTAGAATGAATTTATATGTATTTTACTAAAATTCATTCAATTCTCAAGTTGATTTGAGTATGACACTTTTTACTGACTCGCTCCGTGCTACCTTTTATGAGATTTTAAATAAATGTACTTATATGCTATTAAAAAGCATTTTGGAGGCAGAAGACTGAAATTGTTGTAGTAACGAGGTTTACTAGTTTTATGTGGGAATCGCCTGTACCATGATTGCATTTTTTTATGCTCCACTGGTGCCGCTAATGGGCAATCTTCTTATCCCGCTGCTAGAAATTGCTAATATAAACTGACGAGAGTATTACAGCGCAAAAGTACATACTCCCGGTTAGTTTGCCGAGTAATCTGCTAGAGTGGTTTTGGTTGCGCAATGGATATTTGTTTTGAAATTATATGTGTTTGCGCGCTAGGGCTTATCGACCAGCTTCTAATCCGGTTTTCCAAAAATTCCTACATATCAGCTGTTAAGAATTCTTTTTAAAAAATGAGGAACAATTTCGTGACGATCATTAATAAACATTAATGAACGATAAAACATAAGAGCTTCCTTTTTCTAAACTGTTTGCGTTTGAGTTCGGCTGTATATTCGTTGCCATGAATTTTTAACACGGCCGCGGTGCTGTGCAAGGTTTTACGACAGACCGGTTCGTAGTTCGCGGCGAGCTACGATCCCTTGGACGGCTACCTTAAATTCCAGCGGCAACACGACCGGCAATTTTCCACCGGCCATTGATGACCCACTTCCACTTTCGGCTTGCACTTTTCTAAAGTATTCGACCGTCTGTCCTATTCCCGAACGGGAAACGTCCGCTTTCTCTCCCCCTCCACCTCTCTCTCTTTCTCTTTTTTGCTAGTCCATACCGCGAGAGTTTCAAATTCCGCAACCGTAAAAAACAGGATTTCGTATTTACGAAAAGCTTCCCTTTTGATAAAATCCCCGAACCATCTTCGTTATCGCCGGGTCAGATTAAAAGGCTTTTAATTAGCGTTCATGATCTTTTTAATTGTGACATAGGCTTTGGTTCAGATACTTTGACGGATTCACAAAGAATTTGTTTTAATATAAAGCCGGGCGTGCGTTGAAGTGTGGGTCCTGCGTCAACGTGAAACTGGATTTTTCGCTGTTGCGATTTCAGCGAAAATCTTTTGGTATGGACGTTTTCAAAACGTACAGGATTAACCCGACTCGTGAGTAACGGGCGTGCAATTCTATAATATCACGTTTTAAGTTAATAAATTCAGGATCGCGACAGACCCTTGCAGACGAGAAGCCCCGTGTTCGGAGGAACGTTCAGCGGCCGAGACTTGTTTTCTCGCGTTCGATGAAAGCGCGAGCGCCGGCTCTTTCCCTCTTTGACGAGCCGGGGGTGATTCCAAAGGAAGCAGTAAGTGGCTCCTCGCATAAAGACCGTACGTGACCCGGCTCGGTTTACTCTCTTCCCGTCGCGATCATGGTCAGAATTTTCCTCGCACACGCACCACACGAACCGGGCGTTATTCTTGACACTTAACAACGATGCACGTGTAACTCGTTCCGAGGGCTACTCGCGTGAAGAATTTATGTAACAACCGCCTGCCTTCTGCCATTACTTTTACTATTTCACGATGGAAACTTCGTTGCAGGAATGATTTATTGTATCTGTTATTATTTATGATAGCAGACAATATTCAAATAGTTATTAGATAAACATTTATTCTAAGCAGAAAAAAGCAGTAACATTATTTTGAATAATATTAAAATACATTTTTTTAATTACAATGAAAGTCATTTTATTTATCGTATAGATAAAAAATTGTGCATGTATTCTATAATCGTGACTGAATTTATGACAAGTTATATAATTTTTAATGTTCTAATTCGCGGGACCTGTGAGACTCAACTAGATGTAGATGTCCTGGTTGAGAAACGTTCCATCGAAGGTTATTTCCTTGTTCCTTCGCTCCCTCGTTTCCCGGTCGGCCAGAGGATACGGAAGGGAGGGCACGAAATAAATTCCGCGTTTCTGAGAAATTGGAGAGCCTCAAGGGTAGAAGACATTTTCCCTTGGATCGCTCACTCCTCCAACCCCGGAAAACTCCTTATTCCGCGTCATCTGCTTTTCAATCAAGGTCGGGTATCGGCTCGGCAGAGCCGAGATGAGAAGAAGGTGAGCCCCCTCGGAAAGCCCGTATACATGTATAGGGCCACCTTGCCCCTCCGCGTTACAGATAAGTTGATATCTTGTAACGACGACCTTGCGCCTCCTCCAGATATTCTTTAATCTCCGGACTGAGGGGACGTTGACCGTTTTCTCTCAATAATCTCACGCTCTTAAATATGAGTAAAACTATTTATCCCTTCTTAACACAATTTGTCTAACGAAATATGAAGTTAAATATTTTATCTTCAAAACTTTTTCAGTCCATAAAACAATTTATTAATTTTATTTATATTGAGAAACATGTGCGATGATTAACAATACGAGAAAGTTGAATAATTGGTGAATTGAAATTGCCGTAGCTTGGAAACGTGAAGTAAAGTCATAAGGGAAATAATAATACACGCTTTCGCGGTTTCGTGGGTGAACGTGTTCGATATTCTAATCAAAATGAAGTTTACGTATTCAAATTGCATTTCCCGGGAACAGTGGCGGGAAAAGGGTGTGCGGGGGGAGGGGGAGGGGGAACGCGCGGGTGTAGGAGGAGTAGCAGAGAATAAAATATTATTCACGCGGAGTAACGTTTTGTCGCCGAGTCCCGTGGATACAAGTTTTCGCGATTTCGCCGGAGGCGCAATAAGTTAAAGTTTCTCCTTTTTATTCTTCGCACTACCCCTACCCCGCCCAGGCCCTATCTCCACGTACCGGCGAACCAGACCCGAGTTTCTTCCCCGAGTTTATACTTTCTCCGCCTTCTTTTCGCTAGCCCGAGACAACCCTTGTTTCTGCCACAATTTTAGTTCAGTTGGCCGCCAGTCACGCATAACAAATGATCCTCTTCCTCGATCGATACCTGCTTCTTCTTCCTCTTATTTTTTTTCTCTCTTCTTTCTTCACCGCCAGAGTTTTCCTACTCTTCGTTGCTCAACCAATCTTCTCTGACTGTAAATGCGCGAGCACGTTGCGAATCACGAAGAAGGAAGGTGCGAAACGGAGCGTGTGAGAAAAACAGTATAATTAATTGTAACATCAGTTTAAATGAATCAAGTTTCGTAATACTGAGCTACTGATGTTCCTTGGGATCATTTTATAAGGAATAAGAAATCTAAAGAGACTCGAAGTGAAGATAAGCGAGGGGCAGGTATTAACGATGAAAGTGGCGATAACGCGGCGAGAACGCAATAAAGTTTAGCTTACGACGTAGTACATAAGATTCTCGAGTGGGGAACGGTAGGCGACGAGGGTAGAAAGATTGTCCTAACAGCGTCGCCGGCGCGATGGAGGCCCGATGCGATGGTCAATCGAGTAACCTTGGCCGGTGGTCCTCGTGAGAGAAAAAGAAGACGGAGGTGGCACGGTGAGAAACAATTGAAGCTTCATCGTGGTTCGGTGAACGTTGGTTTCTACAGAAAGGAGTAGTCGAACGACGCGGTAGCTACGTTCCCGGGAGAGGGAGAGAACAAAAGCGTCGGGAGGACCAACGGACGAAAGATGCTGGAACCAATATGTAGCCCGGTCTCTCGCTCGCTCTCCATCGCACGCCTCTCTTTCTTCAGCCGGAGGCAAAACCTTTGTTACTTGTTAGTGACTTTTATCTGGTCGCCCCCGAGTGCTCGATTTATCTCGCTCTTCTCGGCGCCCCCCCACTCTCTCTTTCTCTCTCTCGCGGTCTCCCTCCCTCTTTCCATTCGTCTCGCCGCTTTCGCGTTCAGCTTGCTATCACCTACCAACAGCCCGCAGCCTCGAACAGCCCGGAACTTCTTATTCCGGATTTTAGACCCGTAGGGGAAACTCTTTCTCATTCCTCTTCTCTCCTCTTCTTTTTTTTTTTTATACTCATCCCGCCTCTTCCACGGCATCTTTGCCTGACCTTCTCGGAACCCGGCACCTGCTCCCCTTTATCAACGGCGACTTAATCTCTCGCGCGACTTTCGCTGTAACCGCGACAGCACGCGCCGCGACTAACCGCTCCCACCCCTCCCTCCACCCTCCGCTCTCGAAAATTGTCTTCCCTTATCTATGAGAAAACTGAAGCCGTAAGGAATACGCGGCACAGATCTTTGATTGCGCGTTGATCTAGTACCAATAATCCCAGGTACTTACCTGCCTTCGTTAAATCTCGGGAATTACTTTATTGAGGAATGTCGGGCTACGATAATTCCCGACGGGATCCGACGTCCGGAGTTATTGCCAAGATTCGAATTCTTCTACTAGCTCCCGTGGAAATGGATCGGACGTCCCGCTCCTTGTTGGATTTCTTCAGAGAGATAAGGATCTGTATTCACTAGCCCGGAGGAAATTTCGAAGCTCGATAACCGAGCTTTTTAATTTTGTCAGAATACTATGGTTGTTGAATTTCAATCCTGAGAAAGTTATCAACAAATTAAGCAGTGCCGACGCTGGCTCCGGTATCAAGTTGCTTTAATTAAATTAAATACTGAATATTTTTGAAATATTAGACAAACACTGGGGGAGATGCAATCGTATCGGTTACTCTTTTTTTGATGCATTGAACAATACGGAAGCCGATTACGGGGTGCGTAATGCGCACGATGAAGCGAAGCCAATTTAATTATCCCGCAATTATTCTATTGAGAACCGCGCGTCAAACGTTAATTACATAATCGATAACGCGTATTCAATTGAATTTTATCATTCATCCAATTACGCGGTGATCGTACAAAGTAAATGACGAGGCTTCAGGATTGTACGCTAGAAAAGAAATCGCTATGCGATGAATAGGCGAACTCTGAACGGTGGTGGTATTGATATCGGCGGCGGGAGCGCGGGGATTAGCCGACTATTATGTTAGAGTGAATGAACTTTTGAAAACTAATTGAGGTTCCGGTATTCAGAGCAGACGTGAATGCCGCCCGATTCGAGGAATAAAAATCTGATACCGGGACAATTAGCGTTTCCAGTTCTGGCAAATACGAACATCGAGTATCGCTGTTTGATAACGAGTTGTGTGAATGGTGGGAAAGTTACATCCGCGTTCACAGAGCGTCGGCGGAGCGCGCGCGCGATCCAACTGAAACGATGAAGTTTCGTAATTTTGCAACTCAGGCTCGGTAACGGTTCACGCGGAGCCACAGAAATAACGTAAACACCTGTATAATCCTCGCGTTTATGATAATACTAAACAACGCGTTGGTAAAACCATAGTTATCGCGGTGCATTAGCGTATAAAGCAGAGTGACGCGTGGAATTACGTGCTTGATGTGAGTTTAACAACGTCCGCTTTCAAACTTTTTGTAGCCTCCTCATTATCTGCTGGCTTACGATATTAAAACTCGGTTCTTACCGTTTAATGACGTTACTCATTGATTCTCAATTGTTAAAACATATTCTGATTAAATATTCGAGTATTGACCCTACCGGGAGTGACTGGACACCTAAGTGATGATTTCTGATTAAATAAACCGGAAATATGGATGAAACGAAAGTGTAAATTTTGATCATTATACACACTCGTGGAATAGATATTTATAAAAGTAATGTGCCATTATTTTATTATTATCGACATTTGTAGATGTCCAGTTATTACTTGGAGGGGCAATACCTCGGAGTACATAATTGTCATTGTACAAGAAATCACTTTTAAAATCATATTAATTACACGTATCATCATTTCACGTGCCACTCATTTAATACTTACAAATTTCACAGTAATTCGTCATATTTTTCGCGACCCTCGTCCCAAGTGATTTAATTAATTTAATAGCTCTAGCTAGCAAAATGGAAAGAGTAGAAACTTTCAACAAAATTACTTTTCATCTCGTATTCTGTGTACACGGCGTGCAGGTAGTAGTGGTATCTACATCTTTCTGATTTCATGCATTTTCGCATTGGCCCAGTTTCGATTCAACTTTCCGGTTGATGAAATCTCTAATACGGCTAAAGTATCATCCACCTTTGATGTCTGCGCTGCAAAGCCAGCTGCGTATCCACGCTCCGCGGGAAATAGATACTCGATCGTCAATAAAACTGCATGCACGCGTACTAATTAACAACGCTCTAATTTTCTTCGTGTGTGTTTCTCCTATAATCTTGTTTCCTTTTGTTTCAGGTAAGTCGAGTAAACGTGGCTCAGTACTCTTAACTACCCTCGTCACGCTGTTAATGTGAGTAACATGTTTTATTTAACGAAGAATCGGACAAACTTTTTATTGTGTTATGAATTAAAATCTTTCAGTGTCATAAGAAATTCGTTTTGGGATTAAAAGGTACATCAATAAAACAACGTGATAACAATATCTGTCCCAGGGAGAAATCTGAAATAATTTAACGCACAGCAATTTTTATTTAGATTTTCCTTTTTAATATAAATACAAAAATCATGTGAATGAAATAGAGGCAAAGTGACAAGAACGCGATTAGCACGACGAGGAAAGTTAGCCGTGTACACTTCGTTTAGAATGATGTTCCCGATTCGGTTGTTATCAAATTCATTATCATTGGATCTCGCTGTACATATTCTATGAAAGGGCTTATCGCATGCAAGGTTGCTCTTCACCAGTTTATTGGCTCCGTTGATTGTGCAATATGTATGTCCCAAAGCTCCAATTCGTTCCATTTCACAAATTTACTGTAAGAGGTAAAATGTGAGATGTGACTGTTCATTAGAGAAAAACAATAAACTGAGAGATATGTATAGAGTATAGATACTTCCTTCGGTTTTAATGTTCAAATACAGACAATTCGTAATTGGATTGTAAAAATAAGATTTATAATATATATTTATTTGGTCAAAGAATCTAATCAGGTTTGCCATATTCCAAAATTGTTACATTCACGAGGATTTTCATTTTAACGATTTTATCAAAAGCAATTTATTCCAAAACAATAGTTCGATCTAAGTTATCTAAAAAATGATAAACTCTTGTCATCACTCGAATAGCTCGGTACGAACTCTGATAATTAACAAATTCGCGTATCTACCACGAAATGTAGCAAGAAAAGAGGATGTAGGGGATGGAGAGCATGGAAATGGGCGATGGGAAAAAGTGGAAGGAGGAATGAGTACAAAAGGATGGATCGCCTCTCGTGTCCTCGAATGACAAATGGAGACCACAAGATTGCGCCTCCGACATCCAATTAGCCCGACTTTACCCGAACCACGTGCGGTTCCAGTCTTTTTCCTACACCTTCTCTTTCGTCCAACCCTTACGTCAGGTGCAGGACGCACCGGGCCGGGGTCAGGGTTCGACCCTGCGAACGCGTCCTCTGTTGACATTTAATCAACAAAGTCCAAACTATTGTTCTACTCGGGTTCACACGTCGTAACCTCCGATCTTCGCCCTTTTTTCTTATTCTTCATTTAACGATTTAACCCTCGAGCCGACGAGGTGTGAGAAATTCGATTGGACTTCCGGATCAGAAGGATTCATTTCTCTTAAAGTAAAGGACAATTTTTTAATGCATGATTTAAATTCTGTTAACAGACTTATTTTATAATGAGTGTGAGCTCCAACAATAGTTGACAATTATGATATAATAATCAATTAGAATTTCGTATAAACTTCAGAATTTCTTGATGAATATATGAAATTCTTATTGATGGCAGTTTGATAACACGAACATGCGGGGATGGTTACGTCTAATATTTTCGCTTGTCCCGCGCACAATTTCACCGCGTCGTCTTCCCGATGTCTCGAGACGGTTCTCGGATGAAAGAAAATACCGAACCCGTTTCTCGAGTGCCACGGATATTTCTTCAGCTATTTCTCAATCGTCGACGGTTTTCTGGAAAAACGAATTCTTCGCGACGCGGCGGCGGCGGCGTCGTGTCGCCGCCAGAAAGCCGCGTCTCTCTTCGTCACAATTACAGAACCGTCGGCTGACAGGAAATAATCTCTTTCTCTTTGTCCCGCGCGCGGTGAGATATTAATTTACCCGCTATTAATCAACGGCCTCTGGAGAAATGGTTACCGGCAAACATCGGAACCATAAAGCGATTCGGCACGCTGTGAAACGCGATACTCATTTTCAAAGTGTCACCGTGTCGCTTTTAACACTGGAAAAGGATTAGCGCGCTGACCTACATACGTTACAATCTGCTCCTCTCTCGTCGGAGCTCGTGGATGCGTGTCGTATTATTAAACATTTCAATAAACAATTCATGCAAGCGTTGTAACATTTTGTTAACATTTGAAATACCTTTGCAAAATGTATCTATGACCAATTCAATTAAAGAGGATCAATAATTTACAGAAGCACAATAAAATTAATTATATATTTAAAATAATTTAACGCACAGCAATTTTTATTTAGATTTTCCTTTTTAATATAAATACAAAAATCATGTGAATGAAATAGAGGCAAAGTGACAAGAACGCGATTAGCACGACGAGGAAAGTTAGCCGTGTACACTTCGTTTAGAATGATGTTCCCGATTCGGTTGTTATCAAATTCATTATCATTGGATCTCGCTGTACATATTCTATGAAAGGGCTTATCGCATGCAAGGTTGCTCTTCACCAGTTTATTGGCTCCGTTGATTGTGCAATATGTATGTCCCAAAGCTCCAATTCGTTCCATTTCACAAATTTACTGTAAGAGGTAAAATGTGAGATGTGACTGTTCATTAGAGAAAAACAATAAACTGAGAGATATGTATAGAGTATAGATACTTCCTTCGGTTTTAATGTTCAAATACAGACAATTCGTAATTGGATTGTAAAAATAATAAGATTTATAATATATGATTATTTGGTCAAAGAATCTAATCAGGTTTGCCATATTCCAAAATTGTTACATTCACGAGGATTTTCATTTTAACGATTTTATCAAAAGCAATTTATTCCAAAACAATAGTTCGATCTAAGTTATCTAAAAAATGATAAACTCTTGTCATCACTCGAATAGCTCGGTACGAACTCTGATAATTAACAAATTCGCGTATCTACCACGAAATGTAGCAAGAAAAGAGGATGTAGGGGATGGAGAGCATGGAAATGGGCGATGGGAAAAAGTGGAAGGAGGAATGAGTACAAAAGGATGGATCGCCTCTCGTGTCCTCGAATGACAAATGGAGACCACAAGATTGCGCCTCCGACATCCAATTAGCCCGACTTTACCCGAACCACGTGCGGTTCCAGTCTTTTTCCTACACCTTCTCTTTCGTCCAACCCTTACGTCAGGTGCAGGACGCACCGGGCCGGGGTCAGGGTTCGACCCTGCGAACGCGTCCTCTGTTGACATTTAATCAACAAAGTCCAAACTATTGTTCTACTCGGGTTCACACGTCGTAACCTCCGATCTTCGCCCTTTTTTCTTATTCTTCATTTAACGATTTAACCCTCGAGCCGACGAGGTGTGAGAAATTCGATTGGACTTCCGGATCAGAAGGATTCATTTCTCTTAAAGTAAAGGACAATTTTTTAATGCATGATTTAAATTCTGTTAACAGACTTATTTTATAATGAGTGTGAGCTCCAACAATAGTTGACAATTATGATATAATAATCAATTAGAATTTCGTATAAACTTCAGAATTTCTTGATGAATATATGAAATTCTTATTGATGGCAGTTTGATAACACGAACATGCGGGGATGGTTACGTCTAATATTTTCGCTTGTCCCGCGCACAATTTCACCGCGTCGTCTTCCCGATGTCTCGAGACGGTTCTCGGATGAAAGAAAATACCGAACCCGTTTCTCGAGTGCCACGGATATTTCTTCAGCTATTTCTCAATCGTCGACGGTTTTCTGGAAAAACGAATTCTTCGCGACGCGGCGGCGGCGGCGTCGTGTCGCCGCCAGAAAGCCGCGTCTCTCTTCGTCACAATTACAGAACCGTCGGCTGACAGGAAATAATCTCTTTCTCTTTGTCCCGCGCGCGGTGAGATATTAATTTACCCGCTATTAATCAACGGCCTCTGGAGAAATGGTTACCGGCAAACATCGGAACCATAAAGCGATTCGGCACGCTGTGAAACGCGATACTCATTTTCAAAGTGTCACCGTGTCGCTTTTAACACTGGAAAAGGATTAGCGCGCTGACCTACATACGTTACAATCTGCTCCTCTCTCGTCGGAGCTCGTGGATGCGTGTCGTATTATTAAACATTTCAATAAACAATTCATGCAAGCGTTGTAACATTTTGTTAACATTTGAAATACCTTTGCAAAATGTATCTATGACCAATTCAATTAAAGAGGATCAATAATTTACAGAAGCACAATAAAATTAATTATATATTTTCGATTACTGATATTATTTCCTTATTTCTCATTATTAAACACAGTTGCTACTACTCATGGATTCGGTGATTTAATATTTGAAGCAGTTCTTGTAGCTTATTAAATATTTATCTGTTACGTTAAAATTAAATCGAAGTCAATCAGACTAGTCGGTGGTAATTAAAACTCGGACTGCTATATCAGATAAATAAACCACGTCCTTAAATTCTTAATGTTGAAAATAAATCGGCGCTAAATACGAGCCTTTCGATTCAAATTAGCGACCAGGAATTTATAAAGCTCGGAAATCGATTGGCCTATTAATCAGACGGAGTCGGACAGTGTATAGGAACTGGAGCTGTCGTCCAATCGAGCGGAAACAGACGATCGTTCTAGCGGCTCCAGGAATGTCTCTGATCCGACCTAATGAGCAATTAGTAACTGGATTGTTACGTGAAACAGAAACATCCCTGCCTGTGGCATAGATCACGCCTCCCCCTTTCACGGATTTAACGCCGCCAGCTCCGTGCAAATCTATCCTTTCCTCAATATGCCTTTAAATCATAGTTTGTAACATTTACTCTGGAATAAAATTTACTATAAATTTCTCTTCGTAAATACGTAAAGATTTCCATACAATTTAATTACCGATTAATAAACTTTTACTGTAAGTGCTTTGCTTCGTGAATAAAAAAATTGATATTCTTCATGCTAAGAACATATTGACCCGCGTTTGATACATATTTCCATCCGTGACACACTTTCATAATTGAACACGTTTTACGTTTTAGGACGGGAATCAAGCTAATCGGTCGAGTTAGCGGAGCAACGCCTAAATAAGCTTTTTACGATTAACTCACGTGTCCCAGGACCCTTTGCCCGTTATTAGGTTAAACGACAGTTAACTTATGCGGCGATCCAGGATAACGGCGCTCGCGGTGATTAACATATAGATTTATTGCCGCGAGGCATGCCTCAGCACTGGATAAGTCTTACGTTAAACAAAACCGCGTGATATCTTTTTCAGGAACAGCCGAGCTTTAGCTGCTTCTTCACTCGTAAACAGTTATAAAGCATCCAGAGATCAGATTTCTTTTTCAAGTGAACACAATAAAAGCTTCACAGACCGCACTATTTTTCTTTTTAATTCATATTTTATTACATATGATACACCTTAACGGGTCAGATTTATGTGCTGGATAACTGGGCAAGGGAAAGAGCTCGTTTATGAGTAGCTTGTTACTCTCGAATATTTAATACGAACTTAACACTTGCAATTCTGTGTTTTATGGTAATCAAATTAAAAATAATGATACGAATCGTCGTTAAATTTTTCTAGAAATAATAAACTTCAATAGTTAACATTTTTATGTTCTCGCAAATAAATTTATACTAAATTTCCGTATAAAGGATTTCCTTAAGAAAAATGAAATTCTAAATCGTCAGATATTCTCAGAGTACGAAATATTCTGCTACGAAGTAAAAGAAACGCCGGTGAAGTGTATAGTTCAATTCTTCATGCTCACGAGATATCCTGCGAGAGACGACAGTTAGAAGCGTGTGCTAGCCGTAAACTACGGCCGTCGTTTGTGCGCGGTCTTCTTTTTCTCGGAGCTTCCCTGTAGCTGTGTCGACGGGAATATCGAAGCCGATGGATGCTTCGTGCCCAATAGCGCATGGAACAATGTCACTCGAAGCAACTGGTTACCTTTTCGTAAACTGACAGCCAGTAATAGTCTCCCTTTTACCAGCGAAAAATCTTCCACGTGCGCGCTCCCAACTGTATCTATACGGTGGATCAACGGCTGCGTTTGCCCAGGAAATCAATTTCAATATCGCCGATCGGTTTTACTTCGTCAGGACATTTTCCCTCTTCCGTCTGATTTCATTCCAATTTTTTATCATAATAATGATAAAAATGTACGGGCTGCACTTTCGACTTTCGGCTTTCAAATTAATAACACGCTGTCGTTAATGTGTGGCATAATGAACAAGCTTGAAAATCATAATAAACGTTTTAAGGTTGTGTGAACCTTTAAAATAATGACAAACTATTGAAATTTTAAGTTATTAAATATTACATTAGTAAAACACTACAAAATTTTAGGAATTTTGCGAGCCAATTAAAAAAGTTATTACATCAAAGTTATTGCGACAGAATTTTTATATCATTTATAAAAAAATATGAATGCATCAGTGACAGAATTTTGTAATTTTGTATAATTCTTAATACATGATTTAAGAATATTTTAAAGTTGAAATAATGTCAATTTCGAGGATATTATTTAAGATATACAATAAAAAGTATGCAAAAGTAAGAATTATAGGAAATGTAGACAGTTGCAAGT